>NW_013952578.1:86980-91716 GCF_001266775.1 Austrofundulus limnaeus | reverse complement strand
AATTAGTAACTACTCAGTAGTTACTCTTGGTGCCATTAGTAACTACTCAGTAGTTACTCTTTGGTGTCTTCAGCAAATACTCAGTAGTTACTATTGGTGTCATTATTAACTACTCAGTAGTTACTCTTGGAGTCATTATTAACTACTGAGTAGTTACTCTTGGAGTCATTAGTAACTACTGAAAAGTTACTCTTGGTGTTTGTGTTGCCCCTTTAAGGCATTCACATAAATAAGTTCATAAAGTCAAATAAATAATTTTAAAAAGTATTTCTATGTTATTACAAATGATTACAAGTTGTTTAGATGAACAGTTTATGCTTTATATAAGTTTGTATGAAAAAATATTTTTGGTAAATTCTACTTCCGGTTCTGGGGGTGTACTTCCGGTTCTGGGCGCACACTTCCTAGTTCGTGGTTTGCTAGGAAAACAAGATCCACACACAAGATGCAGTATGGAAACGTTATCAGATGCCATCCACTTTGAATTATCAGACAGGAACGTCGTACAGTGAGTTGCATTATATGTCAGTTTATACTGATGCGTTTGGATATTATTGTTGATTTTTCTGTAATGTTATTTTAGTGAGCTTGAAGCACTTGATTTGTGTATAAATGTCTCTTAAGTGTTGAGATATTGTATTTTCTGTCATTTCAGTTTTCACCACACGTTCATGAAGACAATCAAACAAGCTGCAACTAAACTCCAGGGTCTTCATTTGTGGTTTAACTTGGTGTCATCAACATCCTTGTTGAAAACACTACAGTGTCATTAGTAACTACTCAGTAGTTACTTTTTGGTGACTTCAGTAACTATTCAGTAACGACTCAATAGTCCCTGAGTAGTTACTGAGTAGTTCCTCAGTAGTTAAGCTTTTTTTTTTTGTGTACCTTATTGTAAAGTGTTACTGAAGTGTTTATGGTACTGACAACAATTTTATCATTTTTGAAGCTAGAAAAACCAGCAACATTCATGTCCGGTGCAGGGGCATGTTTAGAAAGTTTTCTTGGGGAGGGGGTGGGGGGCTAGGTAGCGGCACAGACTAGAAGGGTGGCACAATAAAGGCTCATACTCCATCTGAAGCGAGCAGCTGACGTGCGGTCACATGGATGTTCAACATTGGTTTTCTCACACACGTTTCATTGACCCTGAAAAGCACCACGCCAAGCTCCTGGGAAACCCCTACTGCTGTGGGACATGTCAAAGCACAGAGTTTCTTCCACACACAGGCAAAAAAAAAAAAAAAATGAATAACTGATACCCATTATTTGTCAACAAATCTGTCCTGGTTAAATCCCCACACTTCTTTGCAGACAGATTCCTCCGTGCGCAATGTCTTATATTTTCATCCATGTTTGACTGTTTATAAATGTCTGCTTCCCGATTCAACAGTCAGTTTCTGGTAGAGAGAATTTTTTATTTTTTTGGAAGTAAGTTGTTGAAGCAAAATGCAGCATCTATGTGTTTTGTTTCTTCTGGGTTCATGTTTTTATTTTGACTTTATTCTGATTTTTCTGTCATGTTCCTCTGTTTTCTTCCTCCTGTCTGCCTTTGCTCCAGCCCCGCCCACTCACACCTGATCCTTATGTTTCTCCCCCAGGTGTTCCCTGTTTGTGCTCATTAGTCTCACCTTTATATTCTGTGTCTTGTCTTCACTTCCCTGTCAGGTCATTGTTTGGTTATGTTGGGTATTGTGCCCTGTCCTGTCTGGCCACGCCACTCAGAGTTTTTTGAGCTGCCCAGTCAGCACCTTTTTGTTTAAATAAATACTTTTATTTTTTGGAGCGTTGCAACTGCCTGCATCATGGGTTCTTTCCTGCCTGAGAATCATAACACTATGCACTTTTTGCATAAACACATAGGCTCACAAACTTCTGACTAATCACAGTAAGTTCTTATGCAGAGGGGGATGAAAAGTTTTCACTGTGGGTTGTGACATGAAGGGGTGGAAGACTCGAAGCTTCAAACTGAATGATGCATTTTTTGTCACACTACCACAACAATGAGAGCCGATTTCACATGGAGTATGCAGAGGCCTTAAAAATGATTTTGTGCTATCATGGCCACGCATTTATTTAGCCCACAGTATTATTTTGAAAAAGAAAAACATTTTTTTTTCAGTCTCAATGGACAGGCACTGTTAGAAGGTCTTCAGTCTGAAGTGTGGTATTTATTGGCAGTAAGGAGTGTGTAGTCTGAAGTTGTGTGCCCTATGAACAATGTCAGTGACAGCTCTGGTAAAGGTAGCCAGACAGGATGGCCAAACAAGTTTCAAGGGTAGCCACTAGCCAGTGCTACCCATTCTGCCTCTGATGTGTGTCCCATCAGTGTATGAATTTGATTTAAAGCACTTTGTAATCTCTACACGATTTATCTAGATTAGCTTTGTAGAGAGATCTACAGTAGAGTGCTAAACGTATGTGTGAATGGGTAAATGAGGACACAGATTGTGTTGTAAAGTACCTTGAGTGTCCTGGTTGCAGTATCCTGGTGCTGTATAAGTACAGTACATGTATGACGTATCTTTTGATTGTACCTACGGTGGTCACTGCATCTTGAAATACTAATTTAGACATATTTTAAGAAGTTCAGCTTCCATCGGTTTATAAAGTTATACAACAGAGTTTGTGCATGTAAGGATAAACATCAAGATAAACTTTGTCACATGTACAATCATAATAACAACAACAATATGCCGTGAAACGTTGTTGTGCCTGCATTGCATCTTTGATGTTGTGTGTGAATGACAATAAAACTGATTCAGTTCAATTCAATTTTTTGGAAAATTGAGATGTCTTCTTCCCATCTTAATGGGATAAAGGTAAAGGGGTAAAGGAAATCCAATATTGTGGCTTAAGAACATAATTTGATTAGCAATGTTTCTATAAGACCAGCCGACCACAAGGTTTAAAATGGGAAATGCACTCCACATCTATGTTACTGCCATACACCATACTTCCACTGATTTCATAATGATGATTTGATTAATGAAAGCTTATATTGTTGCAAGAGAATGATGGCTTGATCTGAGATTTCTGAATGGCAATAGGAAGCTAAATGAGGGGCTCGTCTCTGCATTCATATTGCAGAACTGTATTGTGAAAGAAACAGTTCTGTGATATGACCATCTACAGTACAAGCAGCTAAAATGAGTTTCCCTAGTGTCTCCTGGCTCAGCCTTAGAGATACAGTAGGAGATCCTTCGTCCAGGAGGAGCTTGCAGTAGAGCACACCATTCTACTGCATCAGGAGGGGTCAACTGAGGTGGTTTGCCCATCTGATTAGGATGCCTCCTGGGTTCTCAACTTTCTAGACATTTTTCAAGCAAATGTCACTGACATTAGACCRTGCGTAAAAATCCAGAACTCTCTACGGGGATTATAAACCCTCCCTGGCCGAGTAAGGGGTCTCTGCAGTAGGTTTTGTCCTGTGGGCGGAGACGTCCCTGCTCGTGATTGGCGGAGGTCTTGATGTGGGCGGAGACGTCCCTGCTCATGATTGGAGGAGGTCTTGATGTGGGTGGAGATGGCCCGACAGGTAATTGGTCGGATTGACGGTGCATGGAGTAGCTGCTTGATCGAGTCGGGCAGGAAGCATCATGTTTTTTAAGATTAATTTTAGTCATAACTTGAGAAAGGAAATTGCTACCTGCACAAAATTTGACGTCATATATGTGAAAGGATGTCTAACAATATGGCTTGGTTAAAACATTACTAACCAGCCTGTAAAAAAATCACTAAAAATCATCATTTTTTTACAGGCTGGTCAGGGATGTTTTGACCAAGCCATTTTGTTACACATCCTTTCACATGTATGACGTCAAATTTTGTGCAGGTAGCACTTTCCTTTCTCAAGTTYTGAATAAAATTAATCTAAAAAATAACGTTCCTGCCCGACTTGACCAAGCTACTCCTCGCCACTGCTCCCCGCTGCCTCCAGCCTCAAACCCCACTGTCAATCCGACCAATATTGTCTCGGGCCATCTCCACCCACATCAAGACCTACGCCAATCACGAGTCGGGCCATCTCCGCCCACATTAAGACCTCGGCCAATGACTATTTGGGCCATCTCCGCCCACAGGAAAACACGTTCTGCAGAGATCCCTACTTGCCCTGGACTGGGAATGCCATTGAATTTCCCAAGGGGAAGATGAGAGTCTTTGGGAATTGTGATGTCTTAGTGTCCCTCCTGAACTTGTCTCTATTATTCAACCTTGAAGAAGTGAAAAATGGATGCATGATGGATGGATAGATGGATGGGAGTTAATCTGGTGGTTACCATGTCAAGTAATTTGGTTATTTTCTAACAAAACACTGTTTTTTTAATTTCCAGAAAACTTTTAGAAACATTATATATATATACACGTGTATATATATATAATGTTTCTAAAAGTTTTCTGGAAATTAAAAAAACAGTGTTTTGTTAGAAAATAACCAAATTACTTGACATGGTAACCACCAGATTAACTCCCATCCATCTATCCATCCATCATGCATCCATTTTTCACTTCTTCAAGGTTGAATAATAGAGACAAGTTCAGGAGGGACACTAAGACATCACAATTCCCAAAGACTCTCATCTTCCCCTTGGGAAATTCAATGGCATTCCCAGTCCAGGGCAAGTAGGGATCTCTGCAGAACGTGTTTTCCTGTGGGCGGAGATGGCCCAAATAGTCATTGGCCGAGGTCTTAATGTGGGCGGAGATGGCCCGACTCGTGAGTGGCGTAGGTCTTGATG
>NW_013952578.1:80040-82265 GCF_001266775.1 Austrofundulus limnaeus | reverse complement strand
AGTCAGAGCAAGGCTTTGGGCATGTTTTTTTTATGAGATAACATGATATAAAACTCAAAAAAGTTGATTTTACATGATATTGCCCCTTTAACATATTTCATTAACATTTTTGAATATAGGAACATGAACCGAAATTTAACATCAGCCTTAACTAATTTCCCTCTGGGATCAATAAAGTGTTTTTGAATTGAATTGAATTGAATTAACCACCTTAAAATCACAGCATAATAAGGCTGAGCAGCCTGTAAGGACTTCAAGATACATTTTTAATCAATGCATGCAAGTTTYAACCTTGGGAAAAAAGTCATAAAAGTGGTGCAACCTACATGTTTAGTGGCATCCGACAGCTGTTGCTCTATATACTCTACGACTTTCCTGAAGGGGGGTCTTTCGAAGGGGTCAGGCTCCCAGCAAGACCTCATAATCTCATACCTGCAAAGAAACACATAAAACAAAGAGCTTTTCTCAGCTACAGTTTTTACAATGACCCTTTTTGTAGTGTAATATTTCTTCTTGTTTTATCAAACAGCTTTAACTTTCCTGTTTTTGATTATTATTGTGAGAAGCCAAATGCAATAGGATGAGAGCCGGCTGTGATTCAAATCCCTCACATTCCTTTTTGTCACAGCCTTAAACCAAACCATCTCTTTTTTGAGTAATTCTTTTGAGCACAGCCACATTTCAAACCAATGAAAACTCACATTTCCTTGGGGGAAAACTCTGGAGTGTCCATTCTGTATCCTTCTTTTATCAGTTTGTAGAACTTGGCATCCACAGGCATACCAGGATAAGGACTATTTCCTATGTCCAGCAGAAATATCAAGTTGCATTATGCAACTCTGAAAACACACAACTAGACACACAGTTGTTTTATACACGCAAAGTACAGAACTATGAATAGGGAAAATATACCCAGTGAGAAGATTTCCCAAAGCAAGATGCCATAGGACCACACGTCACTCTCAAATGTGTACACACACTCAAAGATACTTTCCGGGGACATCCACTTCACTGGCAGACGAGCCTGAAAAACAGCATTTTAAAAAATATGACTGACAGTTGCAATACATCCCATTCTGTCTTTTACTCAAAAATTGTGCCCGAGGAATGCTCAGTGACCAGACTGCCCAAAAATGCATGAAGTATTTACCTGAAGTTTCTAAAACCAAGAAGGTATCACATCTGTGACATATTTTTTTAATTATAAAGTGAAAAGTAATAGTATCTGCTTTTGAAAAGAAAAATCTGGGGCCAAAAAGTACACAGACTCAAATCGAACTATGATGTATCAAAAATATCAAATAACTTAAATTTGTAGTCATACTATAGGCTTCAATATAAACAGCACTTTACTCATCTTGCTGAGTAAGAAATGCCTTCTGGTCAATCCCAGATAGTGACATTGCATATTTTCTCCCTTCTGCTGCATATTCCCTTTTTTTAAGTTGATTAATGACATGATGCACTTCACCGTTCTACCTTTGCTGGTCTGATGAATAGTCGTGATCAGAATAAATGCGTGACCCGTGGAACATAGCTTCTTGTCTCCGGGCCTGCTGTAGTACATGTTCTTTTACCGTGTAGTCTAGAACAGGGCTTCTCAAACCTTTTGGGTCTGGGGACCCTTTACAAGGGTGAAAAATATCCAGGGACCCTGTCATAAACCCCATGTTGATGATGCAAAACAATTTACTGTTATTTTAATCCCTAAATATATAGCTGCTAACAACAACAAATACTGTATCTTTCTTCTCCATTGCTGCATCCTTTTTCATGGCGTCTTTACCACCTTTTCGGCTTTTGGAGACTCATAGTTGTCTTATGATTGTTTAAATGAAGTAAAATGGGATTCTGCAAAGAAAGAAAAACACACTGCCACCTCCTGCAACTCCCAACAAGATGTCCCTGATTTGTTTGTGATGTCAGGACTCTTGACTAACTTTTTGCACTGGTTGCACCTGTGCGCCTAACAATTTTTCTTAGGTGCACCAGCACAAAAGTTYGGTGCACCCAAATTTTCAACCACGTCGCATTTAACATCAGAGTTTTACAGGTTATTTTTTATTCACTGTTCATTAAGGCAACATTAACTCAAAAATAATTAGTTGTAGACACTCTGTCCTACCTGAGACACCCTGTCCCACCTGAGCCACTCTGTCCTACCTGAGACACTTTGTCCTACCTGAGACACTCTATCCTACCTGAGACACTTTGTCCTACCTGAG
>NW_013952578.1:76309-79360 GCF_001266775.1 Austrofundulus limnaeus | reverse complement strand
TTGGGTGCACCCAAATTTTCAACCACGTCGCATTTAACATCAGAGTTTTACAGGTTATTTTTTATTCACTGTTCATTAAGGCAACATTAACTCAAAAATAATTAGTTGTAGACACTCTGTCCTACCTGAGACACCCTGTCCTACCTGAGACCCTCTGTCCTACTCTGTCCTACCTGAGACCCTCTGTACCTGCTGCCTCTGACTCTCTTTATCCAGCTCTACATCAGATAGATTAAGTATTGTGTTTTTACTGCCTAGTGAATTCAGTCAGCTTTAAAAATTCAAGTAAATAACATGTAAATTATGAAGCTAGTAGATTAGAGAAATAATCTGTGACTTATGAATGTAAATTAWAYCAGGGAATCAATAAATATCATCAGAGTGGACCTGGACAAAATTTTAGCATTAAAATACTGTTTAACTTATTAAAAACCCTCAATAATAGATAATGTCATCACTAAATGATTGCTAAGCTGATAGTTAACTACCAGCTAGCTAATTTTTCATAAGAAAAATAACTGTCCTACTTTTTGACTTATTTTGGTCCTTTGTAAAGAAGAAAATTTTTCAAAGAGCTGGACGTTATCAGACCATTACCTGTTCCAGTAGCTCTGAGGCTCTGACCACCATGTTGTTTTACAGCAGGCAGCTAGCACCCCCGTGCGCGCGAGTGTATCTGCGTGCACGATTGTGTGTGTCTGCACTTCCGACTCTGAAGTTCAGAGAAAAGGAAGGAAGGGAGAGGGTGAGGGGGGATGTGTAGCTCCTGTACGGGATGAGAAGCACTAGCAGGAGCGGGGAGGGGGCGGAAGGGAGGAAGCGGCGCAGTTACTTTTTTTTCCCGGAAAAAGGTGCACACAGCAGTTGCTGCTGCATACTGTCGGGAAATGTAAATGCACGCAAAGGAAAAAAGATGTGCGAATAATGGTGGGGACTGTCCCTGTCCGGCCAAAGTTGGTGGGGACATGTCCACACCAGTCCTTCAGAAAGTTAAGAGCGAGCAACCGTCCACATCTTGTTTTCATCTCCAGCTAACAAGAAAGAGCTGTTTTTCAGACTCCGATCTGGGCTTTAAAAAAAACTACGGTTGTTTCGCTATGCGTGCGRYCGTGTGTGTGTGTTTACAGGTTTTTGCTTCATGGCGGGTACAATTATTGACCATTTCCCCGGTACACACAGCCTGGTGAGGTTAGGGTTTGGGTCAGGTGTGTAGCCTACCTGGGAGTTTATGGTTGGCTATAGAATTGACGGGGAAATAAATGGAAGTCAATGCAAAGTCCCCATGAGGATAGAACAACAAACGTGTGTGAGCAGAGCGCAGTGTTATTAGGAGAGATGGGGACTGTCGGCGGGCGACCATTGATACTGCTGGATTATTTTTAATGGAACATGGAAAAATAAATTTCAGCAGGCAACCTCTCCCCCTCCCCCCTGAACGATTGGTCGCACCAGCGCCACCGGACATTTTTTTTGGTCGCACTATTGGGAAATCAGGTCGCATTTGCGACCACATTGGTCGCACTCCAGAGCCCTGCATGTATAGAATGTTTTTAAACACTTTGGCTGTGTCTCAATACATGGGTTGCAGTCAACATTGCGGCCGACGTTGGTCGCAGTCAATGTGGGCCATAGACTGCATAAACGGCTGTGAAATGAGGCGGTCTAGTCTACAGACAAGATATGTTTTCGTGACCATGCCCCTCCTGGTTACCATGATGATACATTTTATATCACATCATTTCAGTTGTTTTTTTCCGAGGTCAAAAAATTCAGATTTAATAGAAAAAAGTTATAGCCCATGGACTAGGTTGGGTTACCCCCCCACTGAACTTCTCTGGTATTTTCATGTACCCTAAGGTCCACTCGTTCAAAAAAAAGCATGTTAACATAAAAAAGTTGGGTCTCACTGCCTCCCAGAGACCTCTTTTTGACCACACCCCTTTTCCATTGTGACCATCAAAATAACTTTTCTATAAACCAACCAAATTTTCTAAATAAGGTATCAACAGATTTGTATTCATTATCTCTTGATTTACATGACATTTCATTAAACAAATACACATGTGATGGCATGTGATGGTATCTTCAGGGGTATCTTCAGGGGGTCAAAATGTCACAAATCCAACAGAGGATAAAAAAATTTTCATAATTTTAGTCCATGGCCTTGGGTGGGTCTGAACTTCTCTGCTATTGTCATGTACCCTAGGATACACTCTTTCAAAAAAGCATGTTAACGGAAAAAAATTGGGTCTCACCGCACCCCAGGGACACATTTTTGACCACATCCCTGCTTTTGCTGATTATGTAACAAGCCAGGGGTTAAAATTAACACACAAAGACCATTGGTGAACATTCAGAAACAAGTGTTGTTGAAATTGAAAGGTTTTTTACAGAATTATTCTTTGAATAGCTTGAACTTTGTGACTATTGGTCTGACACTAACCTACATGGATAGTTCCCTCCAAGTATGTTGGAACACAAAAAATTGATTGTATGCAGGGATGGAAATTAGCACCTGCCACTGGCCAAAAATTATGAAGTGGTGTGCAGATCTGAACAATGCACCCGCCACCGTGACGGATGTGTAATGAATAAAAAAAAGTGTTCAAATCACACAACTGACCTTTTTCCAAAACCTAGTTTTGTTTTGATTTTGCATCTCAGAGCCTGTAGGATGTAACAAAAAAACATTAACTAACATCAAACAACCATCCTCCACCCTGCTCTGCAGCTATAAATGAATTCTCTCCTCCTCCTTTTGCGAGTTGATGTCCTTTTTATTTTTAATTCACTTTTAAATGTTTGAAGTTGTTTTGATTTTTGTTGTATTTTTACTTTTCTTTTGAACATATTTTGGGTATAAAAAAGGGGGCAGATATTATAAGATTTATTCTTCTTCTGCTGCCTTTCATTTGATTTGATTTTATTTTGATTGCATGTTTTTCTGTACTTTGTTCATTTGTGTAACAAATGAAATGAATAAAGAACTACTACTACTACTACTACTTTAACTTTTCACACAAGTATTTTTATTTCCATGTGTTGCTTTTA
>NW_013952578.1:75044-76299 GCF_001266775.1 Austrofundulus limnaeus | reverse complement strand
TCTTTTGAACATATTTTGGGTATAAAAAAGGGGGCAGATATTATAAGATTTATTCTTCTTCTGCTGCCTTTCATTTTATTTGATTTTATTTTGATTGCATGTTTTTTTGTACTTTGTTAATCTGTGTTACAAATTAAATGGATAAAGAACTACTACTACTACTATGCTGCAGTGGGAGGGGTTTCCTAGGAACTCGGCATGGTGCATCTCCAAGGCAATGAAAGGTGAGTGCGAAAATGAATTTCGAACAACCACACACATCATGTTGTATGGATTGTCTGTAATTTACACAGATTTTCCATCATTTTGCTGGTATAGGGAGGTATAGAGKAATCACAGATTTTTTCATGTTTTACAATTTTTTTCTAAAACTCAGTTTCAAACTTATTTAACATGTCAGATCCTGTAGGACGTTAAAAAACAATAACATTAAATATCCACTTCCAACCAACTCTGCTGCTAGAAATAATTTCTTCCATCCTCATTTCCTTCTGATTTTGCTGCAGCCAACAGTCTGCCTGAAACCCATCCKCTCTCCTCTGCAGATGACGGTCCGACTGACAACCCCACCCCAACCGTGTGATTAATATGGATTTTTTTTGTGAAAATTATGGATTTTTGAGGCTCATCAAACAGGTAAACATCCGAAGGGAGTTGACGTGTACAACCACATGACCGCGCATCYACTACTCAGCTTCGGAATGAGTATGTTTCAGGCTTACCGTATTTATTCAAGTATAATACGTAAAATTTAATCCATAAAATCATCCATAAAGTTGGGGGGTAGTATTATACTCAGAAAAATATTTTTACTTATGTATTTTAACTGAAATGTCGGCTTTCTGAAGCAGAAATTGCCTGAGTCCAGAAATGAGACCACGACGTAAAAAGCAGTTGAAACAAGCTCACCTCTGACACTCCTCCGTGCCTCAGAGCGAGATAATAACAGATCCAAGCAGGTGACATGATGTGAAAAAAAGGAGAAAAAAAGTATTCCTGCACCTTAGTAATGATAYCGAACTAATGACATTAGTGTGTAACCGGGCCGCTCCTCGAACAACAACAAACACATGTTCATCTGAAATGGCTGCCTAACGATGTTCTGAAAAAGTTTGTATCCCTGAAAAAAGTTTCCCCACCAGAGGGGGGGTGCTTGCGAGTAGGAAGTAATCTGCTTTTCCCCCACAAGATGGTCCAAATCTCATGTGAAGTCTCTGACTTTTGTGTTGGCGCCTCCTGGTGGACTATGTGTAAA
>NW_013952578.1:70791-73674 GCF_001266775.1 Austrofundulus limnaeus | reverse complement strand
CGACGTCTCCTCTGATGATGAGCGCTAGTGTCGCTGTAGCAACATGCTATGTGTTTACATCCATTGCCGCCATGTTTGTTATGACTTATCGCAAGAACAAACGTATTCACGCGTGACTTTAATAGCATTTCTTACTTAATGGAAACACCGCAGTTGCTAAACTGTTTTTTTTTACATTAACAGAATATCAACAAAGCTTTGCGCACATTTGCAATGGAAACACAGCTTATGTCAGCTACAACCTCTGAATTGAGACACAGCCACAATTATCGTCTAATGTTCAAATATGCTAATAAGGTAATGACATCATTTAGCTACTTTTCAGATAGGCAATATTGACTTTTCTTACTGAGGAGTGGACAACAGTGGTCAGCAGCTCGAAATCTCCCTCCAAGCTCAGCTCAAAACATGACAACCCTGTTAATGACCAGGGAAGTGAAGATTGTGAAGATGTAAGCAAATAAAGTTTACGACGTATGGTTTCGAAGTTAAAGGACGAAGTACAAAGACCTGAAATTTTGTGCCCACTACAGATGGTCATGTCTGATTATTTTCTTCTCCGTACACACAGGCCACAGTTATCTTTCGGTCCTTGCGGTTTGCAGTACAACTCTTGCTAAGTATGACTCAAAAGCTCTTGGAAGAAAAATAAAAACAATAATGTAGAACACGTGTCAAATTCAAGGCCTGCAGGCTAAAAGGTGACTTCCAGATAGAAATGATAAAATGAAAAATATTTTTTTTAAAAAAAAAATCTTGTCTCAATTTGAACTTGTCTCAGTAAAATGCTGAATCAGCAGTACTTCCCTGCATCAGGCTGACATTGAACTCCCTAAGACATGTTCTGTCACAGTGCAGGACTTTGCTATACGAGTGCACACTTACATTGCCTTTGACCACGTAGTTTGAGTCTGTAGTGATATCTCTGGCCAGACCAAAATCACAGATTTTTGCCACTCTTCCTTGAGTCAGCAGGATGTTTCTGGCAGCAAGGTCTCTGTGAATACACTAAAAAAAAGGAAAAAAAAACTAAAGAAGTGTTTAAAAAATCAGAGGATACACAAACAGCTGACTAAACTGAATTAATAATGGATTACGTGTTTTTCCTAATGCACTTTGGTGTTGAATTTTCTATGCCAGACTCTGTAACCTACAACCAACCACTGACACTAATACACAAGCTCTCCGGTCACAGTATCCGTGCCTCCACAACAAATCAATCTTTCAGCAACTTGCTCCAACACGCATTTTAAATTAATCTTACCCCAAGGGGTTTTCTTGAAGTTTGTGCTCGAAATTTCGAGTTAATGATGTCGAGATTTATAGTGAGTGAGGTGAAGATTTTAGGTGTTGTCATAGATTTACTTTTTATTTTACTGTATATAGATTGTTTTATTTTTATGAACAAATTAAATAAATGTAATAAAAAACATGCTGAAATGTAACTGAGTGTATCTCAGCATTTACAAACTCTACTTGAATAATCTTGGTAACACTTGGGATATTTCTTACAAATTTAAGTATCACAGCAGAGGTATTGCTTCAGAGATAGTGAGGATGGAAACTGAAAAAAAAATCCCCGTCACCAGAAGTTTTTTGTTTCATAAAAGAGGATATGAGCCTTTTAGAAATATAACGAATAAGGCTAAAAACTCTTGGAAACCAAAAAAATCCACATATGGATGTTGCCTGTGCAAAGATTCATGCTGTTAAAATAAACTAGAGCAAAGTTCCAGAGGTTTTAGTAAAGAAATAACTCAGCGTTTTGTCATTCCGCACAAGATGAACCATGTTGGAGCCATCAATAAATGTAAAAAAAAATCTTAGATTTTTAATAGCAAAAAATATTTTGTTTCTTAGACCATTCAAAAGACCTGCCTTTGAATGTTAGCCTTTTTTAGTTACCTACACATTTATTTTTGACCCTATTCATTCAAAACAATGAAAAATAATGTTAGATTACAATTGGAGTAGATTTACTCAAAATCAAGTTAAAACAACTTTTAAAAGCTTTTACAAGCTGTGGCTTACATTTCTGAAAAAAGTCAAAAGGATCATAGCTTTTTATGGAGCCCATTCGGTGACATGAAATATTTTTTTTTGTCCCGTGGCCACGAGATAACGCGTGCGCACGTGATAATTAACGTGTGCCAACAAGATAATAACATGTGCCTACGCGATAATTAAGGGGCTAATTTTGAACAGCCTTGTTTTGATACACAGACAATATTGTACTCAGATTATATATAGACTGCATTGRTTTGTCTTTAACTTTTTAAATGTGCAATAAAAAATAAAGCTTTTTCGGCAAATAAACAACTCCAGTTGTCACCTGGGACTTATAGCTGCAGCACATAAAACTAAGAAACAGCTACTTCATGCCTGACATAAGGTGCTGACTTAGCAAAATCATTCATTCTATTAAAATCAAAATAAATTAGTTTAATTCAGACTTATCCATGTAAACAACAAACTCTGCATGAAAATGATAACAATAATTAGCTATGTGGTGGCCACGATAAATTTATCGCGTGTGCACGCATTGTTATCTCGTGGCCACGAGAAGAAAAATAAATTCCATGTCACCAGATGAGCTCCGTACATTTTTACTGATTTGCTCTGATGAATTTGTGTTGATGTCATGTTGTCTAAAGTTACTTCCTGATTCAACTGCTTGTGATTGAAATGGTTTAAGCTTTTAGCCAAGACTCTGAGGTTTCTAAGGATACCAAACCTATGTTCAAATGATAGATCTTAAATTAACCAAAAGTTAAAAGAAATAGAAAATGGGAGGCATGGGGCTCAAGAGGGCTCATAGCTGTGGAAAATGGTTGTGCCCTCTCCCCAACACACACACACATACACACACACACACACACACAC
>NW_013952578.1:67679-69487 GCF_001266775.1 Austrofundulus limnaeus | reverse complement strand
GCATAATGATGGCATCTGTTACAGAAGAATGTCTAAACTTCTGAAGGTTCCAGTGAGCACTGTTGGGGCCATAGGCCTGTATGCACGCTCACCACGCAAGACTCCACTGCTGAAGAAACAGCATGTTGAAGCTCCTTTAAAGTTTGCTGCACAACATTTAAACAAGCCTGTGAAATCTTCTTCGTTATCATCTTTGTCACCAGTAGAAACAGCCGGTTGTTGATCACGTGACTCCCGTGATACAAAAAAAGTGTTTCCATTGCAGTTTTGTGAAAAACACCAATTTTGATACGGCCGAAATACCACCTCATCCTAGCGCAAAAACATTTTGTCGAAAAACGTAATTTTCTTCTAAGTTGGCTTGTTTCCATTGAGCAAATTTATTTTCAAAATTCTAATTTGCTCATTTTCATGGTCAATGGAAACGCAGCTACGCAGTTTGTTGTATGACAGCAGGGTTTTATGACAGGCTCTACATAGAATCTCTGCAGCATCTTRATCTTAATGTAGTTTGACAAATATCGCCCGGGGTTTCTCCTGGTCCCTTGGGTTTCCAGTGGGGAGTACGTGTTGGGAGGTAGCTGGAGTCTGGCTTACTCCGGCTCATTTGACCCTTCATGTCTTCTCACCTGGGTTTGAAGACTGTCTACTGTCACTTTTGGATCTTGCACATCTATTGTCATCTTGTCAACTTCTTAGTGAATTGCTTTGGTATTACTGGCAGTTTCAGACCTTTGGCTTTGTATGTCCAATCTGAGCAGGTCAAAGACTGCCACCAGCATTGTTTTGAGTTGGTCCCTCAATATTTTAGAAATATTCCCTCTTACAAAGGACATAATTTCTGCTTTAAAATCTTCTGTGGCCATAGCATTACCTGAGCTTTGAGCTGTGTTGGGGGAGMGTTGGTCCTAATCCACTGCCCTCCTGCTTCTTGTAGCTAGCGAGATGTTAGCTTTACTGTCATACTTGTACTTTAAGCTTCTGCACCATTCAAATATTCTAAATGAATGCAAGTTTCCTTGTTAATGATTTTTTGTTTTGCTCAGTCAACCTTTCTTGCTAAGTTTCAACCAAAAATGGCCGTATTATGGAAATATCTGTTGATTCTGCTGGAGCCCTAAAATCCATACGTCTCACTCTATGTCCTGCTCTCTAGCACCTCAAATCTTACCCTTCTGAATGTTTCTGCTGCAGGATGTTCTGGTAGTAGTAGTCTCTTTCAGGTTCACAGCAAATGAAGGAATCTCTTTTTCTGCGAAGGAAGTTCAGAAGGTCTCCAAAGCAGCAGTACTCTGTGATCACCAACGTGGGGCCTGAAGCCAGAGAAATATGTGTTGTCAGAGTGCTTTTCCCCAAATCTTTTACACAAATTTATACTTAGGAAGCAAAAAGAGCAAMAATTAATAAAAACAGGACAAGAAGGCTGCTATACCTCCAACAGTACAGGCTCCTAGTAGGTTGACGATGTTTATATGGTTTCCCAAGTAGCTGAGGACTTTTAACTCTGACATTAGTGCCTCTTTTTCTGTGGCATGAGCGCTTGCTGTTGAAGAGAGCAACTTMATCAGCATTTAGAAAAAGATTGGCAGCAAGGTTAGCACATGTTATAACGTGACTGTGAAATACCGTATTTATTCATGTATAATACGATCTCATGTATAATATGACCCCCCCTATTTTTAGCCTAAAAAAAGCATAAAAAATTTAATTCTCTTACTACCTCTAATTTCATATGGACTTCAGGATTTTTCAGTCTTTGCAGTCTTTATATATATGTATATATATGTGTGTGTGTGTGTGTGTGTGTG
>NW_013952578.1:64466-66476 GCF_001266775.1 Austrofundulus limnaeus | reverse complement strand
CAGATTGTAGTGTGAAGTGCTTTGAGTGTCCTGGATGGAAAGAAAAGTGCTATATAAGTACAGTCCATTTTCCATAACAACCACGTGACCGCGCGTCGACTGTTCGGCTGAAGTGTATGAAGACCTTGAGACATTTTTATTTAAGAAAAACTAAAGGAAAACTTTAGTTTGGTGTAGGATTAGAATATTTAGAACATTTACAAGACAAAGACACCTTAACGTCAAGGTGAATTTATAACGTGAATTTTGTAGGCCCTGTTGTAGAGCCTAACTATGGGTTCTAAGATTTCATTTGTTGTAAGAGACCAAACAGGTAAACAGTACGACATGGTTGAGAGTATAATGGCATGAAGATAGATATTTGAAACAGAAGACGTCAGATTTGATCTAATGAATGAAGCTGAATCAAAGCCTTCAAAATCAGGCTCACCKTCATCTGTATCACTAAAAGTTTCTGGTATTCCTCCTCTGTAATAAAAGGCATCAGAATCCCACTCAACAACAATCTCATCCTCTGTGTGTCCCAAGCGCCCCCTCTGGTGGGGAAACTTTTTTCAGGTAGACCAATTTTTACAGAACACCGGTAGACGGCAGCCATTACAGACGACCATGCATTTGTTGTTGTCCCAGGAGCGGCCCGGTCGCACATTAATATCATTATTTCGTTATGCAGGACTGCATTTTTTTCTTTTTTTCAATTTTCTTACATCATGTTGCCTGCTTGGATCTGTTACTATCTCGCTCGGAGGCACAAAGGAGTGTTAGAGGTATGATCGCTTCAACTGCTTTTTACAGTATCATTTCCGGACTCAGGGATTTTGTGAATGAGGCRGATATTTCAGTTAAAATACATCAGCAAAAATATTTATCTGAGTATTGTACTACCCACCAACTTTGTGCATGATTTTATGGATTAAATTTTACATATTATACTTGAATAAATACAGCATATATTTTTTTCTGATTTAAAAAAAACTGTACTTGCTGCAGGCTGAGTAGAATGACAGGTGCTAGTTAAATGAACTATTTAGCAGAAATGTGGAAATTATCAAACTAAAATATCTAAATAACAGCAGCCTGTTTCTTAACACCTGCAGTAACATATTTATTAAAATACTTTAACATGTAGAGCTAGTGTGAACACTGCAACTGTTGGGCTGTATTTGCATGAGTGCTGTCAGAGCTTACATTTGAGCATCTTCACAGCCACTGTCATGACTGAATCTGCCTCAGGGAGTCCGTAAGCTGTGGCTTCCACCACTTTTCCAAATGCACCAGATCCCAGTGTCTTTCCTGTTAACAAGAATAAAAGTTTGAAAGAAAAGTATTATCCTCCTCCTCCTTCCCCCACCACCATGCACAGGCCCCACTCTAGTGTATCAACGATTTAAGCCCCTGGGCTGCAGTCACCAGGACATGTAGCATCCTGTTTGATGGTGGCTGTTGAAAATGACAGACAGAATGTGTCAACAATGTTATGTTTGCATTGGAGGAGTGTGGTTGAATCGTCAATGAGCTGTTGAACGGGTTAGTCAGTAACAACGACATGGATAAAACATTAATGCTTAAATATACACAGAAAACAGACAATCATCACGAGGCACCTAGAGGCTGGTAGATACAACATGACATAACTTTGTTAGTTTTCTTTCTTATTATCTATTGAAGTCAGAGACCCTTATCTCTTCATATTTTCACTACTTTGATTAATGCTAACGACATGACAAGAACACACAGCACCAGGATGTAAAGGTCACGTTGTATCTGGGATGATAGATTGATTGAAATAAAGGTTAACTGTTCCAAAACACCTGCTGTAACGGATTCCAATGAAAAAGTGTAGCAAGCTCACCAAAACGCAAGTTGTTTCTCGGGAACTCCCACTGGTGGTTGTACGGGAGCTGTGATGTGTCAATGTACACATAGTTGTTTCCATGGATCGCTTCAATAACTTTCCACTGAATGTGATATTTGGGTTTCTGGAATGAAAAGAAACATTATATATATATA
>NW_013952578.1:59834-63086 GCF_001266775.1 Austrofundulus limnaeus | reverse complement strand
GGCATGCACTCACCAGCTGATTTAATATTTTCTCCAAAGACTTCACACAGATATCCGCCTTTTGGTCCAGCACTATGCACAGTTTTTTATTTTTATTTTATTTTATTTTACCTTTGTTTCTTTTGTATATTTCTGATTAAACTTGTTTTCGACCTTGTAACTGAGAATAACAGTCAGGTGGGGAGGAGGACAGCTGTAATCTCTGTCTTCAGTCCATCTCAGACCCCTAGTGGCAACTCTGAACCACTTAAGAGTCCTCTGGAGCAGARTGAACTTTTCTTGAGAGTAAGAGTGATTCTTACACTTAAGAATTTTGATAACTGGCTCTTACACTTAAGTCTGAGAGTAGGAGCAAATCTAAGAAATTTTCAGCACATAAGTCTAAAAATCCACTCTAAGAAGTTTTATAAATACTGGCCCTGATTTGCATTTTTTTAAATAAATTTGTTCTTGAACAGTTATTTTCTGAAGTGGTAAATGCTTTTTTAAAGTTTGATAATTACAGCAACATAAATATTTATATTTACCATCAGCATCTGAAGGGCTGTGAGACAAAAATACACTATGTTTGAATTATTTTTAACCCATCATGTTTCTTGGAAATAACAGAAACAAGAATAAATCTTGTTTAGGTTGGATGTAACTGAAATGTTGGGGAAATAAGACATATTGTGTGATGATGTCATAACCGACACATTACATCATTAAGCCCCGCTCCCTGCAGAGCTGTCCCATTTTTTGAAAGGGCTGAGTTGGAAACTAGTTAGTACGGAGCCCGCAAGGGGACATGGGAGATTTTTTTTCTTTTGCGTTCCTTCGCAAAAGTGTTTTATCACTGTTGTGCCTGTCGGTTTATTAACAAACTCACATGTTCACCATTAGCGAGTTAGCCAACTGCTTTAATTCAGCTTCAGAATGAATATACCACACAACCACGCATGGAAGTATGTCATATGCTGATATTTTAACACAGTGCAGCCACGAAACATCAATGTCAATTCACTAATCTGTTTTGGTAACTGGATATTTCAAAATAAAAGTCTGATTTAATTCAGTTCATATACAAAACAATCTTTAGCGTGGGAACGCAAAACAATTTTGTGAGGTAACACGAAAGTATTGTGAGGTAATGCAAAGATATTGCGAGGTAACGCAAAAGGTATTGCGAGGGAACGCAATACTATTGCATGCGAACGCAACAGAAAAAAATCTCCCTATGTCCCATCGCGGGCTCCGTAAGTTAGCACAGAAACAGAAATGTATCTGGGGTGAAAAAATTATCATTAGCGCCTGTTACATGCTAATGTGATATAAAAATACTTAAACTAGTCAAAAAGAAAAAAATGTATAGGTCRTCTGGACGGGTTCTTCTCTAATGAAACGTTTCGTCTCTCCTCCAAGAGACTTCTTCAGTCTGAGAGTTTCAGGCAAAATTCAGGCTTTTAAGCCCTGCCTCCAGGTGACTGATACTCACATCACATGGCTATCGTTGACACCTAATTAACACCTATTGTTAACAGGGGGTGGAGTGATACTGCCAATGACAGCGCTGTAGGAGGGGGACAACTGAAAACGGAGGCCTCCACCTCTGTTTAATGATGGACGGTCTTTCTTTACAAAAATGGCTTCTTTTACTCCTCTCTCAAACCAACGTTCCTCTCTATCAAGAATGAGAACATCCTCATCTCTGAAAGAGTGACCGCTGGCCTGTAAATGAGTGAAAACTGCAGAGTTCTGGCCATTAGATGTAGCTCGTCTGTGTTGGGACATTCTTTTGAACAGTGGCTGCTTTGTTTCCCCGATGTATAACTGGTCACAGTCCTCCTGGCACTTAACAGCATATACAACACTGCTTGGAGGAGAGACGAAACGTTTCATTAGAGAAAAACCCGTCCAGAAGACCTATACAATTTTTTCTTTTTGATTTTTTACTTGGATTACTGAGATGCATCAGCATACTTAAACTAGTATTTGCTTAAAGGACGAGGACACTTTTTGTGTTCATGCAAAAATGAGCTATTCAGTGAGAATTTAGCTCTTTGTTTTTAATCTCCAAACTCAGGTGTCTTAAAAATAAGTGTCCTCCATACAACATTACTTTAAAAAGTAAGCAAAGGAATAAAGCAGAGTGCATCACAAAGCAGACAGCAACAACTAATCCAATTAAACAGATACTGTAGAATTCACTGCTTTTATTCTTAGTTTGCCATTTTCACTTTATTTATTTTGTCTCCTGCTTGAACCCTATTTGGTGGCATTCAAAAAGCTTCTTGCTGTTGTTTTCACAGCTGTGCTGGCGAGTAATTGCATGTAAACAGTGTTGTGTTCCTTTGTGTCTGGCTGCTTGTGATGCCTCATTGTTTTGCTCCACTGTACACTCTGAGGCATAATAAGCTCTTTAGTGATAAGAAGCTTTCTCTCCACTTCAAATCTGAGAATGCAGAGTCTGCAAGAACTAATCCCCTGTAAACCTGTCAATGGTTCCTAAAGCTGTTTTCTTTGCTGAAGCTCACCGACACCTCCGAGCCTCCCACAGCCCCAGCGAAGCCCACTGCCAGGGTCTCCTACTGTTCTCCACACTCTCAGCGCCTCCGCCTGGTCTGCTGCTGCTCTGTGCACAAAAATCCTACGAGAAGCTCCCAAAACGCCTGTGCCGCTTGGCTAAAACCACTCGTGGTCTTTGTAATGCACACCCACATACAGAAGCAACAGTTAGTCCCCGTTATGTCCTGCAGAAATGAGGGTCTGCAGACTCAGGCAGGGGCTGATTTGGTGTCCTTTCAGCTTCTGTGCTCACTCCAGTTTGAGGACATTGTACAGCAGATGGGGAGGCTGATGCCAGAGAGGGGCTTTAGAGTGGTCAGAACAAAGAACTAGAGCTAATTCTAATTTCTAAGTGAGACGTTGATTAGAATTTCTGAGGCAGCGTCTCAGTGTTTACCAAATAGATTAGTCAGTCAGGTTTAGTATTGGAGGGTTGTTCAGGGTTAATCTTTACCAAAAGTGTTGCTTTTAGTGAATATAGCTGAGGGTTTATCCCTTACTGAGGCCAGGATCACTACATTTAATAACAAACTTTGAGGATCACAAGCATAGTTTGAGTTTGTTGCACTTCAACCTGACCTGAATGTGAGCGTGTTCAGACAATTACAGGAATTCAACAACAAAACGTGACATTTGCTGGCACCAAGACTTCCTTTAAAGGGCTCCATGATGAGTTGTAACATTAGACTTTATTTGAAAAACTTATAT
>NW_013952578.1:53991-58480 GCF_001266775.1 Austrofundulus limnaeus | reverse complement strand
AAATAAAATGGCTCCGTCCGTGTAAAGTATTTTAAAACTTTTAGTTTAAAAATGATAATAACTAAACAGCCTACTGTATTTTTACAGTCTTTATTTTACAGTTAAAATACATGTTTATTAAATAAAGTCTAATGTTACAATTAATTGGGGATCCCTTTAAAGTCCTACTGGCTGTTCTTAAGCTGTTTTTCTGACAGTGCATAAATGTAGTGCCAATTTACCATTAATAGAAAAGAGAGTGGAGTCTTGACCTCCCTCTGCTGTCGCCACACACTCCAGAAAATTAAACCGTCCTCTGCTGATGTTCACCCGACTCTCTACCTGCGTCTTCTCAAACGGTCGGCTGAACAAAGTCACAGTCATAACATTGTGCTCTTCCTGGGAAGTATTTTTCTGTTTGGAACACCTGAAAACAGAAAATAGTTATTTAATCATTTTGGAAATGAGCCAATAGAATCACTGTTGTTTTACAAATGTAACCAGTCACCTCGATCTCTTTTCTAGGTTTCTGAATGTCAAACATTGTTTCTCAAAGTCATAAAGAGTCTTTTGTATTAAAAAAACTTTACACAAAAGGAAGAACCACAATAACGTTCAGAAATTAGTATTTTCTTGTGATAGGCTCACAGGTAACCAACCATTTACACACCTGTCATGACAGCACATGTAATAACGAGCATTATCTGGGTGTGATGACATTTTTTATTTAACAAAAGAACTGAATAAATGAGTTATTTTTATCTTATGATTCGCTAAACGTGTGGCTTGAGATGCAGAATGGGCCTCCTGCAGTTGTATCCAGGCAGACGTACTTGTTCCTCACCAATCACAAGTCAGTTCTTTTCAATCCTCAGTCACATGGCATCATGTTATCACTGTCAACCAATCACAAGTCAGCTCCTTCAAATTCCACAATCCCTCATTCCACCATCATCATCATTCCTTACCCGGCCCAGTGGGTCTTCAGAGTGACCTTTTAGAACCTTTGAGACGAAACTTTACGAGTTTTAAGTTTGAAATTTAACAAATCGCTGATCTGAGTCAGTATTTATTCCTTTAATGAGACTGATGAGCAACATGACTGACATCTACTTCAAAACAAAGCAATTATTTAAAACTAATCAGTCATTTTGTATTAAAGGGATCCCTGATTAGTTGTAACATTAGACTTTATTTGATAAACATGTATTTTAACTGCAAAATAAAGACTGTAAAAATACTGTAGGCTTTTAAGTTTTGTAAATTTTAAAAAATATAATTTAACACGGATTGAGCCATTTTATTTCCACACAAAGCATTCTGGGTAAATGATGACGTGGATAGGTCCTCGGTGCGAGGCTGCTAGCGAGCTATATCCACCCTGAAGGTTAATCTTGGACAATATCTGATGATCGACTCTTTTAAATGAAACCAGAGAGCGTTGACAGAGAGGAGAAGGTAGAAATGACTCAGCCTGGAACTGAAAATATGGATGGAGGACAACAGAGCTGCTTCATGGAAGAACAACCTCAGCTTAGCCTGTTAGTCTTTGCGTTAGCGCTGATGCTATATTGCCTTATATGAATTAGCTCGGCGCTAGCACGACAAACAAGCTAAACTGAGGTCCTCCATCCATATTTTCAGTTYCAGCTGAGTCATTTTTGTGTTCCCCTCTCTGTCATGTGGATGGAGGAGCTCAGTAACAAGAGGAGAATGTGTAGCGCTGAGCTAATACGTATACGTATATTTACCCAGAATGCTTTGCATGTAAATAAAATGGCTCCGTCTGTGTAATATATTTTTAAACTTTTAGTTTGAAAATTATAAAAAATAAACAGCCTACAGTATTTTTACAGTCTTTATTTTACAGTTAAAATGCATGTTTATTAAATAAAGTCTAATGTTACAACTAATCAGGGATCCCTTTAATATCTAATCAAAACAATGAGTGTGTAATTTCCCAGAAACCATTCCTAAGCACTGATTGATGATGAGACATACAGTAATATCATGTTTTCCAAACAGCTACTCCCAATAAGATAGTGATTAATGCTCAAATACAGAAAATGAATTGGCTTAAATCTTGATTTTTTTATATATATTTTTTATATATATAAGTTAACCACAATTGAAAAAAAGCTTTAAAAAACTCACTTGATGTACGGCTGCTCACAGTAGTACCATTTGATCTGGGGGGCAGGGAAACCTTTAGCCACACACCGCACCTGTCCATCCACCGGCCAATCATGGGATACAATCTCAGGTTTACCTAATAAACAAAACAAAATGTCTAAATGAGGCAGGTAAGAAAGTTAGTTTAAAACTAAAGCGTGTACAAAAACACACAGAGGCAAGGATAAARAAAGATTATTAGGTGCAGACAGAGGATCTTAAGAGCAGATCGAGCTAACTTTACAGAAAACTTTTCACAACTTACTGATGACAAAGATGGTGAATGTCTGATTTACTGATGCATCACTGTTGGAGGCTTGAAAGGTATAAATTCCACCTTCTGATTCCTGCAGCCGCACTAGCCTCAGCTCACTGCTGTAGCTGATCATAAAATGAACACATTTTTAGCATGAATGCATATAGTGAGTATGTATCTTTCAAATTCCAAAGTAAAATGGATTTTTTATTGCGACAAAAAGCGTCAGTACTAATTAAGCCACARCCAATTCAGCAGGATAAATGATTTAACGTTTCGATATCTGTAACATTGATTTTTCAATATGTTCTTTTACACACATCTGCATAACATTTTGCTTTTGTCAGTCAAGTCCAACTGAGGCGTGAAGGTCACATCCTAATTCTACCAAGATTAACAGGAATGTTAATATTTCTTTTTCTGGTACATATAAGCAGGTCATGATTGGYTTTTCTTTAAACATAAACTGCCAGTTGTAATCTGGCTGTTTCATGAGAAAACCTGGGGCAGGGTAGTCTGCTCCAGATGTTTTTCTTCCAGTGCTGTGACCTGCAGCCGGGACAGAGGCACTACATTCCTTTGCTCCTAAGTCATAATCCTCTCCTCCGCTGTGTGGCTGGACTTAATGGAGCGTGTGTGGATTTTCACCTGAAGTCGTTTTTGTGTGTGCTGATGATGTGATCAGTTGTGTTTCTCATTTTGAGTCCCTCGAAGCTCCAGGAGAAGGTGTGGGGTTTCGGGTAGGCCTCCATTCCAACTGTCAGAGACAAGCTGTCCCCCGAACGGACACGGAAAGTCGTGTTGCCTACGGGCAACAAGCTTATATATCCTCTTTCTGCAACATTAAAGAATAAGACTTTAGTGCCAAAATCTGGTGACACACAATTCTGTCACAAGTCTGTGCTTTTATTATTGATGCCTCAGACTTACTGGTAAAACTATTAATTATATTGCATTAAAGTAGACTTTAAGAGCAGGGATAGGCTGTTATTTAGACACATTTCTTTGTCTTCTAGTACAGGGGTCTGCAACCTTTACAACCAAAAGAGCCATTTCTGCTGCTTGACACACTAATAAAATGTGTCCAGAGCCGCAAAACAAGCTAAAACTATGATTATCAAGTGTTGGTCCGTGGGCCTTTTCGGTAATCTTTACAGCCAGTGGAGGAGACATTATAAAACTAAAAAATGTAATGTGAGTTTTATTATTTATCAATATTTTTATACACATCAGAACAAATGAAAAGACCATATTCATGTAAACAAGAAAAATACTGTACATAGTTTATCCTAAATTTCACTAAAACTATTAGAACGGAACTATTCAGGCATATTTTTTTCCAATTCTTATTGTTATGTATTTAAGTAAACAACAGGCTAGCGTGAGCTAACATGTTTTACTTTTTGTATTAGTAGTATTGACCACATATTTGCACATAAATTGATTTATTGTGAGTACAAAAACAAAAAAATATATATTCTATTATGTTTGGTCATACAGTATTTTCAAACAGCCACTGCAGAGGAACCAAAGAGGCCCCAGACCTAAGGCCCCAGAGCCTTAGGTTGCAGACCCCTAGTAGGTAGTGAGAAAATATCTAAAAGTTTGAGCTAAGGCTTCTTTGTCCAAATATGTGACCCATCACATCGAAACGAGGATTAAGTCCAAATGTGGTATATGGAGAAATAGGCAACTGTGTTTTGACTAAAATGTTAGCAAAAATAGCATTTTGTCAAAATATAATGAATAAAAGCCTTATTAATGTATCATTTGAATGAACTGTCTGAAATATAATCATAAAACTAAAATTTGAAGCACTATTTTGAGCAGTAGCAACAAAAAACTCATTTAGAGGAAAAACACCTTAAAATGTTGAGATTTTCCCTGTGAGTTAGTAAAGTTTTGTTTCTTTTTAGCTGGGAAATCTCAATATTCAAATATAATTTAAGGTTTCCTCTTTATAAGGACATCAAAAATTCCTCATTAAAATGACCTAAAATTAGGATTCAGACCAAATATTTATGAATTATTGTAGCCAACAAGACAAATTAAGTCATATATATGGATTTAATTATGATATCA
>NW_013952578.1:49245-53507 GCF_001266775.1 Austrofundulus limnaeus | reverse complement strand
GTCCAGACCTGTCGTGTATTTTACGAGCAGTCAGTCTGCTGTTATCCAGATGGATTTTTCTCACTGATAACTTCATATTTTATCAGTTTGAAGATATTTTGAGTTGAAAATAAATCACACTCCATAATTATGTTGACAGTAGTTTATTCTGTTTGAACTGGAATTAGATTTTAAATGTAACTAACAACACAAATTGGTTAGATTAAATTGAATTGGCTTTTAATGCTGTTATATAACACAATATTAATATAAAGAGCTCACTAACCTAAACTGTGCATTAATTGAAGTTTGGAGACATTTTAAAATGCGTCTCTTCAGAACCGCATCTGACACTTGCGACGGTCGGGAGGGGGGAGATGGCCAGGGGAGGGAGGGGGTAGCAGTGCATGACTGCCCTTCTTCTGAATAAATAAACTATGTAACACAGGTGTTTACACTTAAATTAAAAATATTTGACCAAAGTAAAACCGGAGCAGGACTAGAGAGAGATGAATATGATTTAGATTTTATTTTTGTGACTGTATATATGACCCACAGGAGACACGGCATTAGCAGCAGTAGTTATTTCATTCCATTCTTTGGCTTTAGCTGATCCTTTAAGTCCACGACTGACCCTGCTAAAAAGGACAGATTTTCTTTTCTCGACCTCGGACAGCAGGACTTCAATCTCTGAACTCGTAAAGTTCTTCTTTTTACTTTTCACTGTCATTTTCATGAATGAACACTTCCTGGTATCTGAGGCAGGAAACTATATGGTGCTTTTGGGGTGGTCATTATGTTAATCTCTCCGCGTGCACGAGCAGCTGGATACGAGCTGGTGGAAATTACGCAGCTCATTTACACACTTTTCCTGAAGATAGAAGAGTTTGTTGAATCTGATGTGGCACATGTTCGTACGAACACTTGGTACGAACAAAAGTAAGAGAAATTTAGGATAAGAATATGAACATGTTCTTGCTTGAGGCCCAATGTTTTTCATTTTCAGACACCATACTGAACCAAACCATGGCATACTTTGAATAAAAATTTAAAAAAGTTGGGAAGGCCCTCTGGATGGGTTCTTTGTTGAAAAAACTTTTCATCTCTTCTCCAAGAGACTTCTACAGTCTGAGGAGCTACAGGTAAACTCAGCCTTATGAACAAACAGTTTTGATTGTCATCATTAAACCTGTTTGTCCACCATGTGCTGCTTATAAGGCTGAGTTTACCTGGAACTCCTCAGACCGAAGAAGTCTCCTGGAGGCGAGACGAAACATTTTATCAACAAAGAAGAACTCGTCCAGAGGACCTTCTTAACTGTTTTTTAGAATGTTCTACCTGAATTATTGAGATGCATCAGGACTTGATGTTTATTGTTAGGGGTGTCCCGGTCCGATATTGATATCGGATATCGGTCCGATATCTGCCAAAAGACGAGRATCGGATTTTATCGCCCTGCATAAAAAATGTCRGATATAAGCAGTCCCAGGAAGTAGTCCAATCCAGCAGTCCACTGACTCTGCTCCAGTGCTTCTATCCAGCAGCGCTTGGATTCAGCYTGCACAGTAACGTGATCACAACTACAGTACATGCTGCGCTAACAAAGTAGCAAGCAGTAGGAGCGATGTCGGCAGTACTTTCTATTTTCATCATAAACAGAGTTGAAYCTAAGTGCAAAGTTGTCACACACGACTTTTCCGAGGGGGAACAGAACCGTGAACGTTTTAAACCGGAGCGACAACCACTCTCCACCCTGGRAGCAGCTTTGGGGTTCAGCTCGGTTCAGCCTAGGTGCAAAGTGCATCCATGCTTRCAACCGAGSAGAAKCTCCTCTCACTCCAGTGGTTCTAGCTGGCAGAAGCGAGGACAGCATGCTTAACGGTTTTGACATCAGCAGAATGTTGCCTGTGGATTAGCTCTGGGATTGACTGACAGAAGAAAGGAGAGCGTAGCTTTTGTTTTGGAATATGAGCGCGACATGACAAGAGCAGTGATAAAAACTGCTTCCTGCAGGAGCGAGAGGTTAATCTCCACATGATGCTCAGACTGTAGAAGGTATTAATAAGTAACTGACTAATTCTTACAATTTATTTTTTGCTCTTGTTTGTAGAGTGATGTTTAATCTGTTTACACACTTGTTTTAGTGAAGATTAAGTGCAATGATCATGCTGTTTTGGTTACAGTCAATTGAATTAATTGCTGACTCTTAACTTTGAACAGACAATAATGTGGGGTTTTGTTTTGTCCCCACCTTCAGTTATTCCCACCATAAAGCAGCACCAGGCTGTTAGATGGTAAAACTAAATAAATAACTGGAAAAAAATTTGAATTGCTATTTTACACTTTAGAAGTACCTTTTGTTTTTAATATGTTTTATTTTCAGGGTATTGTAATTTATTTTATTTATTAAATTGTAGAATGTTCTTCAGTTCAAAATGTATGTGATCCATTGGTTAAAAATAAATGGGTCAATTTTTCTCATACCTACTTTTTTTCACTGTTTGACTTGATCAAGACTTTTCCAAGATTTTACACTACAAAATAGGTAAAAGTGTGTGATTCGTACTGATATGGTATCGGGTCAATATTGGTATCGGACAATTCTCAAAGTTGCAATATCGGTATCATCTCGGAAGTGAAAAAGTCATATTGGGACATCCCTATTTATTGTTCAAACTTTGTAGTGAAATTGATTTTTTGAGTGTAATTCCTAAATTGCAAAATACAATTTTATACTAATGTTGAAAATTTAAAATCACCTTTTGAAATGTTTTCAAGGAATTCAAAACAAAAACAATGTGCCTTCACTCTGTAGAATATTCATAGAGATTCGCTGAATTACAGCACAACACATTAAAAATGGATCTCTATGAATGTAAGCTTCAAAACTGACTTCTGAATTTTTTTTCTTTCTAGTTTTTGTTTTGTTTGTTTACTCACCATAAACATCAAGCCACACCGACTTTGTGCTGGTCCCCTTTTCATTCCTAGCTTCACACTTGTAACTTCCAGCATCTTCTGGCCGCACTGCCACTATTCGCAGCGTGGCACTGCGTACGTGAGTGTAGTTCTCCATCAGAATACGTGAAATGCCATCGACCTTTGCTGGTTGCTGTGGATACCAGACGGCACCCTGTCAACGCCCAGAGATCTCCAGAGATTAACCCCGAATGCATGTCTATCCTTTGCCAAGCAAATACTGACAGACACACAAAAACACTTGCATGCAAACACATATAGTACACACAGTCCATTCCACATARACAGTCCACAAACAGCCAGGGTTCCTATGCACATGGATTGTTTCACTCCTGCACATCTGAACATAAAAACAGCAGAAGAATGCTCTGCTCTCACAGACATGAAACCAGTTTTGGTAAAGTCCAGTGTGTCTATAGCAAAGCTAAAACAGAGGTGTCTCACCGAGCCAGGTGGTATCACCCACTTCAGAGTGATTTCTCCGTTCACGTTAGTGGTGTTGCAGGAGAGAGTGAGACTCTGATTCCGGACTAGAATGACTCTATTGGACTGCTTCATCTCAATTACAGGAGGAGCAGCAGGTACTGAAAGATAAATCCGTGTGGATGTAAACTGGACTGGACTCCAAAACACCGCATCCCCCCAAAATAGCTCCACAAAAAGTTTTAATAAGAGCTGTTCATTCAAGAATCAACATGAATTACTTGTCTTACCTGGTTTCACAGTCAGGTGATAGGGATGGGAGCTGACGGGTTTCTCCTGGAGCAGCCCTGTGCACACATAGCAACCTTTGTACACCTTCTGTATGTTGGGGATGATGATTCCATGCTCCAGGCTTGCAGAGAACTGAAGACCAGAGGGGAGTGGTCCTCCAGAGCATGTTTTCAGACTCAGATTGATCAGACTTGGGTCGGTTGCCAGGCAGGAGATGGAAGCAGCGTCTCCTTCGCGGGTTAGAATACTGGACACCATTGATTTTCTGAACGGATTCTGAGGATCTGCCAAAAAAATGTAAATGCACAGGTGGTGTCAGAGAGCAAGGAGCAGGGCTTCATACAGTATGTATGGGGTGCTCGGTCAACGATAGCCATGTGATGTGAGTATCAGTCACCTGGAGGCAGGGCTTAAAAGCCTGAATTTTGCCTGAAACTCTCAGACTGAAGAAGTCTCTTGGAGGAGAGACGAAACGTTTCATTAGAGAAGAACCCGTCCAGAGGACCTATACAATTTTTTTCTTTTTGATTTTTTACCTGGATTACTGAGATGCATCAGGACGTCTTCTGAAGATGCTCTGTGTTGAAGGA
>NW_013952578.1:47390-48599 GCF_001266775.1 Austrofundulus limnaeus | reverse complement strand
CTTTGAAAAATAAATCTGTTCTTTTTTCTTATAAAATGCTAAATAAAACAAAAATATTGGTGGTAATTTTTGACTGTGACTTTACAAACGGCACCCCAGAGTTATGGAGTTTTTCATGCTCTACAGCTATGTTCTTTGTTGCCTTCTTGGCACAGTGTGATGGGCTTCATAAGACCTGAAAATAAAAATACTGCAGATGTTAACTTTAACAAAATATAAATTTATGTTTGACAGTTTTTTCCCACAGGCAATGTATGTCTTTTGTTTAGCTTTTGTTTAATATTAGTTACTTATTAATGATAAAATGGCTGTAATTCACTCCCTTTTATAGATTTTGGGCTCAACTTTGTTGTAATATTAGCGAATAGTCATCCTTCCACATACTCTAAGAGCTAACAATTGATTTTTTTAAACATCTTCATTTAAAAGTTTGGCATGCAAATTGAGGGTTACACATTCTTTCAAAGTATGCAGTTATTTTTTACAAAGGAAATGGAGTAGTTTTAAAGGGGCAATATCATGTATTTTCCAGGCACATGGTTCAATTCTATACRGCAATCAAGTAACTATGTTACCTTCCGTTGATATGAAAATGTTGTATATGTCAAAAAACAATTTGATTTCGCTGARTTAATTGCCTTGAAATTGGCCTTTGTCTCTTTAAGAACCTCCTACTATTTTTCATTAAAGTTTTACTTGGATATTTATGTTTTTAAACACAAGTATGTGAAGTATTTTTGTTATGACAATATGACAGAAAAGTTTACAACTGCTTTTATTCGTGACTGCTAAAAAGCACAATGTAGCAATAGCATAATGTTACTCATAAAAGCTTAGAAATATTTGTAAGTTATGTCATCTTCATTTCAGTAATGGAAATACAGTACCTTTTCAAAAGGCATCACACTATAATGTTTACAGAACTTAAACCACTTTATGTAAGTTTTGTCCAACACTGAAGTTGTCTTCATTGAACGTAGAATAAAAATATCTACTAGAAGCCTATTTTGGACATATACAGTACAGACCAAAAGTTTGGACACACCTTCTCACTCAAAAAGTTTTCTTCATTTTCATGACTATGCAAAGTGTAGATTCACAATGAAGGCATCAAAGCTATAAATTAACACATGTGGAATTTTATACTTAAAGGCACAGTGTGTAGGATTTTGTCAAGTCTTTTAGCTGAAATTGAGATAATCACTAATG
>NW_013952578.1:43981-45650 GCF_001266775.1 Austrofundulus limnaeus | reverse complement strand
TCTTTAGAGCCATCACGATAATCTGGACTTCCTTAAGATTGTAGGAAGGGCAAAAATCGGCAAGATTTTCTTGTAGTGTGACGTCGTCCTTAGAGAACAGGTCAATGCCACACAGAGTTCTAGCAGCAGACACATCTCTAGAACAACTGTTAAGAGGAGACTGTGTGAATCAGGCCTTCATGGTAAGATAGTAAGTAAGTAAGTACAGTTTTATTTATATAGCGCCTTTCACAGAAATAAATTCACAAGATGCTGTACATTCAGAAAAAAATAGCTGCTAGGAAACCACTGCTAAGAACAGGCAAAAAGCAGAAGAGACTTGTTTGGGGTAAAGAACACAAGGAGTAGACATTAGACCAGTGACACCAGACCTCTGATACCCACTGTAGTGGTATAATAATACCTCTAATACTATATTTATTCAGCATTTCAAGAAGAATATTGTGGTCAATACTTTCTTTATACCAACATAAACACTGACACAGTACTGTTTTTGATCAACAGCAGTTGTTATTTGTTCAATCAATTTCAGGAGAGCCATTAATGTAGAATTATTAGATCTAAAACCTTTTACTTAAAATGTTTTAATCAATAAATTGATCTAATCTAGTCACAAATATTATATTTTCCAAAATTTTTGATAATTGTGGCAACAAGAATATTGGCCTATAATTTGTAAACAAACATTTCTCACCATTCTTATAGAGAGGTATCACCTTAGCTATTTTCATTTTGTTTGCAATTATTCCTGTTGAAAATGATAAATTACATATATGGCTCAATAACATAACCTATTATTTCCTTCACAAATATCATATCCATGTCCAACCCTTTGTCACCAAGATTTTATTTTACAATACTCAGTATTTCTTAGTTTCATCAAGAAAAATACTGTTGGCACAGCCCATGACTGTATGACTCACATTATTATCTGCTTTTGGTATTTTAGCTGCACGACTTGGGTCAACATTTACAAAATAATTATTAAATCCATTTACAATTTCATTCTTATCATAGATTTCATTATCATCATTTACAAAATATTGTGAAATACCTGATTTTTCTTTATTTTTCAGAACACTATTCATTATTCGCCACGTTGCTTTCATATCACTCTTTTGTCTAACAAATCATTCTTATATTTTCTTATAATTCATGCAAACTTGTTTTTATACTTTTTGTATTTCTCTTCTGATTCTTTGTTCTCAATTTCAAGAGGCATGAGTACAGGTAATTATTTTTTACAAGAATGTCTCAGCCCTTTTGACATCCAAGGTTTGTCAACAATATTTCTCTTTGTACAATTTTTTGCAAGGAAAGCATCAGGATAGCGGCCCTTGAGGACCTGAATTTGATATCCCTGCTTTATGCATAATCATATCAAGTGATGTAACTTGAGCTGGTGCTCTTTGTTGGAGACACACAAAGGAGGAGTTTGTATGTTTTATCTGTGTATGCATAATTATCACAGAGGCTTATAAAAAGTAAGTAAGTAAGTAAGTAAACTTTATTTCTATGGCACCTTTCACAGACACAAACATCACAAAGTGCTTCACAGAAAGCAATAAATAATTAAAAATAATTAAAAACAATAAAACAGATCACAGATATAAAAGCATAAAAAGCATATGCACATTAGGACAAGAGCTTTTTTGGGTGTGTGTGTGTG
>NW_013952578.1:38655-39766 GCF_001266775.1 Austrofundulus limnaeus | reverse complement strand
CTCAGTTTAGTAATCCGTTCACTCAGTTTAGTAATCCGTGCTCACGGATTTCCAGCGGCTGTTTTTTTTCTCCCACTGACCCCCCGCGGGTTCCGTAGAAAAGACCTGTTATTTCCCCACTGTGGGATCAATAAAAAGTTTTATTTTATCTTACTTATCCCCTTTTGCACCAAATTAACCTGAGGAGTTGATCAGCCCTGCTGTTTAACTCTTAAGTTTTTCTATCTTTTTAGGAAGACCATCAAATGGCTTCGCCAAAATCCAATCGKCAACATTCAAACTGTTTACCATTATGTGCAGCTTGTTACCTAGTTAGCTAGCTAGCTGGGACTGGAGAGAGGCTAGAGTGAAGTGTGTCTGCCTTTGAGTGCTTTATGACGGTGAAGGAGACAGAAGAAGTCAGAAAGAGTGATAGAAGTCTATCTCCAAACATAAGCAGGTACAAAACAACCACCAGAAATAGAAGCTCGATTTGTCGCTAGTAGCTTGTAAAATGCCYCTAAAAGGATTAGTAAAGTCTTCACTTCAACTCAGAACAGAAACAAAACTAAAAACTGTTCCCATGGAATGTTTACACCAAAAGATCGCTGAATTGCTCATTTCGCTGTCAATCAAAAAGAGAGTCAGTCTCCGACAGATCATCCAATCATCATGCAGAAGCTGAGCGTCTGGGCCAGACGTGGCCAGCCCACTGCCCCATAGACCCCCAGAGATGCTGAGCGTTCGTGGGCGGGACAAAGCTCAGCATTTATCCATTGACTCGTCTCGTTTCGCTGAACTTTTTGCATCGCTAATGAGCTCTGTGGTCTCTGAGCTTCCGCACTGTTAAAGCACTGTGAAGCTTCGGGAATGAGAGAGAGGAAAGTTGCATCATTACTAGTGATAAGAAGCTGATTCTGAACAAAAGTTGAGCGTGTTGTAGCGCATATTTAGTCAATGACATGAATACACAACAGTATATATTTGATCTTTTTTTTACATTTTAGGGGAAGCTGATCTTCCCTTGCAGTCCTAGACAGTGGTGGACAGTAACAAAGTACTTTTACTTTATTACTGTAATTAAGTACATTTTTTGAGTATCTTTACTTTACTTGAGTAGTTTTTTATTTGG
>NW_013952578.1:31738-37225 GCF_001266775.1 Austrofundulus limnaeus | reverse complement strand
CTTAAGTATTTTCAAAAGTAAGTACTTCAGTACTTTTACTTGAGTAGATTTTTGATTGAGTAACTTTTACTTGTAGTGGAGTAGATTTGACCATGAGTATCAATACTTTTACTCAAGTACTAGAGTTGAGTACTTTGTCCACCACTGGTCCTAGAGCAATCACTTCTGCCCCAGGTCCATGACATGTACCCGCCTCCTAACAGAGGTGGGTCATATCCGAACCCAGGAGGTAAGCCCATTCATTCTGGGGTGGAGAAGAGCAGACAGCCAAGGTCCGGCCCGGGCTGCACCAGGCCAGCCGGCAGGCCRCCCGCCCACCCCCACACACCGCTAACGGCCAAGCGCACACCCCCAATCGACCACCAGCCATACCCTGGCAGCCACCCCAGCCAGTGGGCCAACCATGGCAACCAGGGACCACAATCCGAGAGCCCGAACAAACCCGGGGAAGACAGACAGCCAGCGCGCCCCCCCGCCCCCACCAGGCCCCCGAGTCTATCTGTAGCCCAGACCACCACCAGACGGTCCACCCCTTGTCTGAACCCTACCCTCAAATGGCAATAGGAGAGCAAGGGAAGTCAAGAGAAAAGAAAAAACAAAGACCTCGAGACCCCCACCCTCAGATGTGCTGTTAATGCATGTTGTTCTAAAGTGTAATTAAAATGGGTAAGAAGAAGGGGCAGAGGCCAGCATTGTGCCAGTTTTCCCTCCACCCCAACTCCAACCCAAAAAGACCCTAAGTGTCTACAAGCAACCCTTGGGGGTGGACACAGGCACCAGCGGCGAGAGGGATCCCCTCTCACCCCTTGTCTGCCATAGCATGCCCACCCCAAGTCCCTATATGTGAATGTCATGAAGATGTTGTAATTTAATGTCTAAAGTGCATAGTAAAATTGGGGCTCAGGTGGTTACGACAAACAGGGATGTAAAACTGTTGCTCTTTGCAATGCACCTGTGCCCCAGAAACCCTTCATGAGTGGAGTTGAAAATGAGGGGGGTGGGGTATATGGTGAGGGATGGGGAGAAAAACAACTGAGGACTGAGGGAACAAACTGCTCCCACAGGGAGTCAGCTCCCCCACTGACCCCGGACGGATCCCCCGCTCCCCGAAACCCACCCAGGGAGAGAGGCCCCAATGCCACCTCCTCTAGATCGACCGCCAGGCCCGAGGAGCCCCAGGCCACGGACAGAAACAGAGCCCAGGGGACCACCAGAGAACGGGACCAACAATCTATCCACCCCACTCCAGAACCCCAAGACCAGTCCCCCAGCCCCACAGCCAGCCCGCAACCAAAAGAGGCCACCAAACCCCAGCAAGGAAGGTTCGGCTGAGAGTGCCCACCCAGCCGTCGGCAGTGCAAGGAGACACCGAGAGTGAGCCCAGCCACAACAAAGGGACCAACCAGCCGCCCCAGCACAGCCCCCGGCCACCACAAAGGCCATCCACACATCCCCCACCCCAGAATAAATACTACACCCACCCCAACATTCGGACAACTCTCAGAACATACAGCACACTAGACACATAGGCTGGGTTGACCCACCCACTCCATGGGTCACCGGCCCCGCACCCAGCCACCACCACCCCCCGGCCCACCAGTGCACTATTATTTCTATAGATCTTAGGCAAGGATGTAATTGTATAACCGATGTCACCATTTTCATTACTCTTCATTAGTAATAAAGTTTTTGCCTGTATATGTTAATAGTTGAATGAAACACACCGATTTCTGTTCAAGTATTGCAAAAATGTGCCATCTAAAAAAAAGGTAAAAGAATATACTCAGAATTATAGTCTGAATCTTTTCAAACAAGTTGTATAAGGATAAAATGTTTTAAGTGATGAGAGATTCAATGAGTGATTTATAGACTGGTGTTAAAAAGTATTTGTTATTAAAATATTGGATGTCAATTTCTGTCCCAAGGTATCTAAAAAAATCCCRGTTCCACCTGCTGGTTGTTGAGTGGATGAAAGGTGATCAAGCATCTTTATCTCTGCCCCCACAGCACAATGTTTTGGTCTTTGTTGCATTAAGTTCCAATAAGAATGCATTAATCAAGTTTTTATCTGCCTGCTGGTACCAGAGCAGAGAATCAGAGCCAGTCATGTGAACTACCACAGCCATGTCGTCTGCATATTTAAAAAGCGACATCTCTTCACTGTTTGTTCACACAGCAAACAAAGCAGGAGATAAAACACAACATTGAGGGAGCCCTGCGTTTAAAATCAACTTACTTGATTTAAACAATTAAAACGGTCCTGCCWGTCTGGTCTGTAAAAAGATTGGATCCATAAAATCAATTATGGGTGAATTCAGTTCAATTCAATTCAAAAATACTTTACCGATCCCAGAAGGAAATTAGCTAACCTGTAAATCTAAAAACTGCTGCAGTAAAATGCTGATATTTACAGTGTTAAAAGCAGAAGAGAAGTCCATTATTAAATCTGTGTGTGTGGCTCTGATGTGTTGAGTCTAGATGTTTGGTGACTGTGTCTAAAAGCATGAGGCTTACATCTTGTACCCCACACATTGCCTTATAAGCAAACTGGAGTGAGTCCAGTTTATCTGACATCATCCTTTTAACTGATCACAAGAAGAGAAGCATGTTTATTCATGTAATCCATTCTTTTATTGTTGGGATACATGGCTATGATTTTGTTGGAGGTTACAGTATCATCACAGAATAAAATATAACAATAAAGGTGCTTTATTTGTCATCAGTACGTGTTCCCATTCAAGGATGAAATTTGTGCTCTGCATTTGACCCATCACATGTGAGAAAAACTCAAGTGGAGCTGTGGGCAGCTATGTGAGTGCGCCGGGGAGCAGTTGGGGGTTGGGTGTCTGACACCCCAACACGTGGGCATGGTGGGGAGTTGAACCTGTGACTTTCTGGTCCCAAGTCAGATGGTCCAATGCTACGTTCACACCAAACGCGTTTTGAGCTGCAGGAGCGGCCAGTTTACAGTACATAAAAAGTCTATGGTGGACGCGCCTCTAGGGGTCTCGCGGTGCYTTAAGTTCATTTAGCGTGGCGCGCWAGTAAGCAGAAGGTAYCGGTAAAGCGTTTTCCATGCATGCGGTGTGGCATAAGCAGCCGATGCTCGAGTTCAAAAATCAGAAGTTTTGCTGCTCAACACGTCGCAGCAACCAATCAGAGAGACTCATTTTTTCATGTGACAGTTTCCTGAATGTTGCCCACTAAACCGAAACAGATGGACAGGAGATCCTTAGCTGAAATCGACCYTCTACAGTTGGTGTTCTGGCAGGAGATATCAGCACCGATATGGGTCAGCAGCTCGTTAAACTGATCACAGTGTTAAACTGAGCTCAGGACAAAAAATGGTTCGTCAGCTGGCAGCTCCTGGATTGGTGAAACTAACCGAACAAACTGCCTCTAAATCATCTGGTGAATTAATTATCTCGTGAGCGCAACATTCGCTTGCTCTTTAGTAAATAAAGCTAAGTCATTTTCTTTACTTTATCTTTATTTCATCCACCATTAAAGACAGACTGGAAAAAAACAAGAAGCTCCACCCTCTTCAGACGTGCGTCTAATCTGCATCCCAGTCTGAACGTAGCGCGTCCAACTTGAGGCTTTGGGCGGATTTTTGCTGCTCAAAACACGTTCAGTGTGAACATAGCATAAAGGTTTGTTTATACTTCATGCAACACGTGCGGCTGTGGCCCAGCGATGACGTAATTGTGTGTGTGTCACCGACAGCAGTGTTTATACTGYTAAAAGACGTGGGGGATACATTATAGTAATCCCTCCCTCTGCCCTACCACCACAGACGTCACGCGCTAGCTTAGCATGTAAATAACTGCTAGTTGCTAAAAAAAACTTGCTAGTTGCGAGTTTAGCTTGTGTGGGAGACGCGGGAGATGAATGACGAAATACACTTCTCCTATTTACAAATGTCCGCAGCTCGTTTCGAGGAACTTGCCCACCGGATCATTTTTTTTTTTGCCCACTGGATCTCCCCTCACCTTCAGCARGCAGCGACGCAATCACAGATGGCTGTACCTCGGACCGCCTCGGTGAGTTTCTCTTTGAAACTATCCATGTTTAGAAACAAAAAAATGACTTCTGGTAGCGAGTAGTACGTAGTGGTGTCACACAACACAAAAACGCCCACAAACTTTGAACCAATCACACACTCCGCGCCGCAACCTCCGCGTCTCGGAGTGCTGACTGGGGGCAATGTATAGGACAGCTGTCACTGGGGGATTGCAGCGAGAGTGCAGACGGAAGTTGCGCAACTCTTTTTCACTCAGCGGGGGGTAAAAGACGTGCGACAAGAAGCATAAACCAGCCTTAAAACTACACCACAGCCACTCCCACAGGAGGTGAAAACATCTGTTAAAAAGGTGTCAATCATCCAGGGTTTCCCGCAGTGCATTATTACCCTGGCAGTTGTGTAGTTGTTGGAGATGTTGAGCAGACTGAGCACTGGGACATTTGCTGGTGGTCTGCCTACTCCATGATCAAGGTGGGGTAGAATATTGCTCGGTTGAGGTTACTTGCTTTTTTATTTGTTTACTTAAATAAACGGTTTATGCTGTGTAGTAGTGCTGGTGGTATACCGTTTTGTACCGAATATGGGTTTTTATTTTTGTTATGATATGAATTTTCTGAATACCGTACATTCRGGTTTAAATAGCCTGAACACGTGTGAAACGTTTTGTCGCTGCCGCCAYTGAACTGTTGTTTCCTGGGGGACACTTTTCCTCGCAGCAACGCTATGTGCGTTGGCATGCTAATGTTTGGAGCAGCTTGTTGCAGCAGCGGGTGGCGATTCCGCTGCTTATATTGACTGATGTTAAAAAAACATCCCGTTTTCGCCATTGCTGAATGTAGTAAACACCTCTTCGGTYACGTGCACAGTTAGATTTAACGAGCGGTTAGTTAATATGGAGACGTTATGCTGATGGAAACTTAACGTGGTTCTATTGTGAAAAGCCTGCAGGAAGTAGTTTGTAGTAAATGGAATTGACTGGTGTGCAAGGTGAGTCGTGCTGATAAGCTTTAATAAATAACATAAAACAATAAACCCAATAATAATCTTTTCTTAACCCTCCTCCATCTCGACCGGACCAAAATGCATGACTACTGTCTGCAACCACCAGTCAAAGAAAAGACACACAGAGGAGAGAAACGGCGACACAGAGGTGCAGTAAAAGAAAAAAGTTAATAAGCAGTGTTTATACATTTTATTATCAGCTGAGCTGTGATGAAAAGAAAAATACCGTCAAATACAGTGAAACCGGTGAAAATGTTGAAAATACCGTGATATAAAATTTTTGTCATACCACCCAGCACTACTGTGTGGCTCACTCGTGCAGGCCTCCGAAGGAGAGAAGCCCAGAAAACACATCCTGTGCCTGTCCCTGAGTCTATCTCTCAGTGCACACACACACACACACACACACACACACACACACACACACACAATTTAAACACACATTCATAATCTCTCTCTCT
>NW_013952578.1:24810-28120 GCF_001266775.1 Austrofundulus limnaeus | reverse complement strand
TGCAACTGTCCCTGGACCTGGGGTCAGTTGCAACATCTGACTTTTCATTTTCAAATACAAACAGTGAAGAATGTACATGTTTTAATCATCTATAAATGGTTTTGACTATTAACAGACAGATGTAAGTTTATTGTATTAAAATTTGGTTTGTCTAATTCAAGCCATCTCTGAGTAACAGAGTCAAATGTAAAAAGTGTTGCAACTTTCCCCGGTCTCCCATACACTTGGAAGAGGAAGCAGGGCCTAGCAGCAGCTTAGGAAGACACTCATCAGTGGGACACCAATAAGATGGGATTCCCGTCAACAAATGGTGAAGCAGGAGCAACAAAGGGCCATCACAAAGGTCCTCTCYTAGGACAAGAAGACCAGGCCACTGGTTCAAACCTGGCATGGTTTTGACACTTTAGAGTCAACTGATGCAGCTCTCAGCCCACTCCTCGAATTCACTGATGCCTCGTCCGGTGAGTCCTACATCAGTGAGCCATTCATAAAACCAGTAGGCATCTCTTTAACACCTCTACTTTTAAGCAAACAGAGGATGACACAGAACTCACCCGGACAATAAAAACAGCAAAAAGAATGACAACCCAGCCATAACTGACCCAGCCTGACACAGCATAGCATGGCCCAAGATGTAAGCTTAGATACACACAGGAGAAGAAGAGAGACTACATCAAAGACTGGACCATTTTGGAAATGCTAAAAGGGGAAGAAGTTGCTGAGGTGAAGTCCAGTGAAGAAGCCATAGAAAAAGACTCTACAGCTGTGCCTCCAGTCAAGAAAGCAAAAAGGACTCTGGCAAGATATTTTTTCCCAAACAGGCCCACTACCAACACAGTCAGTGCACAGCAGGCAGCTGAGATGGAGGTCAGCAACTACCCTCTGGCTCCAGATGCTGACGATACAAATCATCTGGATTGATGGAAAGTCTATCAAAACAATTTCCCTAGAGTATGTCAGCTGGCAAAAAAATTACCTGCGCAAGCTCCCCGTCTGAGAGGATATTTAACGCAGGTGGCAACAGTAGCTGTGTTTCCACTGGAAAGTCACGCGTGAATATGTTTGTTCTCGTGATATCATTACAAACATGGCGGCGATGGATGTAAACACATAGCATGTTGCTGCCATTCAACCAACGAGCCCCTTATACTTGGGAGCGGCTACGTATGCTGTGTTTTTGGGAAATTGTAGTCGGCGAGTTTACTACTTTCTTTTACAACTTCGGTGATTTTACTATTACTTCTACTTCCTGTTTTCTTCTTCATCATCTTTTTCACCAGTAGAAACAGCTGGTTGTTGATCACATGACTCCTGTGATGTGAAAAAAGTGTTTCCATTGCAGTTTTGCGAAACACACCAATTTCGATACGGCCGAAAAACCACCTCATCCTAGTGCAAAAACATTTTGTCGAAAAAAGGAAGTTTTTTTTAATTGACGTGTTTCCATTGAGCAAATTTGTTTTCGAAATTCTAATTTGCACATTTTCATGGTCAATGGAAACTCAGTTATTGTCACATGTAAAAGAGCTGCATTGAAGGCAGGTAATGTAGACCATTTAGTATTTCTTGCTAAAAACCTGACCAAAAAATTGTCATAAGATGTCATCAACCCTCAAACAATGGCATTGAACCAATAACGTTTGTTGCTCTTTTTACTGTTTTCTTCAAGCACTACTGGATACAGTAGATGGATGGATGGATGGATGGATGGATGGATGGATGGATGGATGGATGGATGGATGGACTTTCCTTGGACTACATTCAACATGGCTTAATAGAGAAGGAAATTTAATAGAATTTAAATCTTACAGGTAACATTGTATGATGTTCAATAATGAGTCAGGTCTGCTTCCATATAGTTCACATTATAAATTACATTACAGATATCTTTTCTGGTAATGCTGTACAAACGTTTAATGTATTCCAGAGTAATCTGATGCCAATGTTTCCACAATTGATATTATGTTCAGTGGAACAATAGCTTCAGGGAATTTTCAAGTCAGATGCTTCATGGTTGTCATGAGTTGCTCAGTTTGTTTGTTTCTTTGAAATTTCTGTTTACACTGCACTTTGTTGCATTTGAAACTGATTATATATGGATCTTTCTGTAGCCAACCTAAAATATATAAATATACAGTTTAAATATATATAAATTGCAGTTAAACTATACCAATATAAGAAGCTGTTGCAACTTCACATTTAAATAGCTAAATCAGATTTGCTTTCCTGGAACATTTAGAACCTTAACTTGCTGTTTTTCTTCCAATTAGAATGTGTTGCCAAATTAGGTAAGATGGAAATTGTGAAGATTGAAGATGTAACTCAGCTAATTATATAATCACACAAGTTATCTTTTCTAAATTTGCAAAAGTTGCATCCAGTAAAAATCAGTTGATCTGAGTTGAATGTGTTTGTGTTGTTCAGCATTTGTTCTGTCAGAAATATCTACTTCTGAGGGAAGAAACTAAACAGCTCAAAACCATCAAGATGAAAATTTACTTTGAAGAACCTTTATAGTCAAGTAATAAAGATGGTTTTATATAATATATGTGAGTTATAAAAAGTTCTTTTTGTTGTTGTTTTAAAGACAGATGCAGAATTGCTGAGGGGATGATCAGCACATGATTTTGAGTCTGTAAATAAGGCAGAGAGCCAAAGTTACACAGAGGAGGATCTACAGTAAAACTCATCAAACACTCAATAATTAGCTCGGGTATCTCTCAGACCTGCTCAAATGCAAAAGGAACACATACCTTCTTCTGCAAACAGACTCATTCCCAGCAAAGAGAAATCAGCTTTTCTCTGCAGCTTCATTCCACTTTCTCTTAATTTGACTTCTTCTCAGACACAAACATGACAAATTTAAAATGCATTTCGCTACCTTTCACGTAGACATAGATGGAGGCCTGCTCCTTGGAGATCACGTCCTGACAAATAAAGCGACCCATAAGATGAGGCTGAGCCTTGGGGAAACGTAGCGTCCACATGCCATCGATCTGTTTTGCAGACAGCAGCTTGGTCCGATTCTCTCTCCTCCACTGTCCCAAGCTGTCACTCTGGCAGCGCAGGTCAAAGGGCTGGTTGAGCGGGACAACCAGGTAGGGACTGTCTGGGATGATACGAGGCTTTGTGTTTCCGACACAGGCTGAAACATAAAAAGGATTTGATTTGTCAATAAATCAAATGACAGGTTGTTCCTCATTTAAAACCAAAACATGTGTATTTATGTATGTGTATGTGTATTTATACAAATTTATATATGTATATGGGTATGGTTTTCAGCAAGGCTATAGTCATTATAATTATATAG
>NW_013952578.1:16272-23626 GCF_001266775.1 Austrofundulus limnaeus | reverse complement strand
AAGTTTTCCATGTAGTTGCTCCAGGTGACCACTAGATGTCAGTCTTCATCGGCATAACAACTTTAAATCATTTCTGAGTCTCTAACCCTGATGGCTAATTGCTTCAACCAATTACGTCAAGTATTGAGCTCCAGCGTTTAAACTTTATTTTTAAAGGTGCTCCGATTGTAAAGTAAAATAAATCAATACATACAAAATTTTAGTATGGATTACAAACGTTGACTGTTTTTGCTATTGCCTTCCTGCTACATAAGCAGACACAAAGCATTGTGGGAAATCAGAACCGTGACCGAGCGCAACAGTCAGCAAGGATGTATACCTTCCCAATAAGTGTGTTTATCTGGGAGGGGTGCTGTTGGATAGATCATGTGTGTTGTGATTCATTGACAGCCTGACCTTCTGCTGTTCAAAATAATGATGACTGGTAGATAATTAGTTATTAGAGCTACTGCATTATAATTTTAGAAAGCACAAATCTGCTTATATACAGGACAAGATGGACTATGAGGAAAAATCAAGCTCCGCCTCCAGATTACGTAATCGTTTCAACCCGTCCTCACATGTATTGCGCAATCCCTCCTGCATGTTATGTATTGAGAGCAGAAAATATCTCTATATGTCACCAGTAAAATGTTTCTGAATTTTTAATACACACCTGACATTCCACAGTTTAGCTGATGTTTATTCTATAAATATGTATTTGTGTAACGTGTTCTGTGAGCTGAAACGGCTGACCCCCAATTTTACACTACTTGCGTTRCGGCTCCGCTCCGGTCCAACCTCGGCAGCAAATACACACCCATTATATTCAATGAGAGTGTTTACACTGGCTGCGCATGGCGGCGGTGAGCGGACGGCAATCCGTCAAAATTAGAACAGATCCTATTTCTGCCAGACACCGGAGCTGCGTCGGAGTCAGTTTTTAAAGATTACGTTGCATCAACAGGAAAAAAAACGAGCACAACATCCGTATTTTCAAAATAAGACAATTTTAGGCTGGATAATTTGTCAGAATAATGCCGAAATTGCAGCTATATTAATAAATATACGGATATATTTCTACACAAATGCTGTCTGAATGTATCATTCTGTTTGGGAAGCAGATGGAAACGTAGCATGAAGCATATGTGCACACACACACGATACATGTGGATTTTATTTTGAAATCAGAAGTTTCAGAAAGCTGACAGCGAGACAGTTTCAACATAGATATCAAAAGCCTTTATATCATTGTTTTCAGCTGTGTTTGGAGTTCGTCTTTCACAGAATTAATTATTTTTTGCTGTCACTTCCACATTTATCACTGAATTTATRYCGCGATCTGCTTCCTGCACGTCTGTCGGACCGGAGCTGAGCGGAGGTAGTGTAAACTGGACTTGAAACGCACAGCTGCGACCTGCGCACCGCAGCGGAGACGCGTGTAGTATAAATCCGGGGTAACACATGTAATTAGGGGTGAGAAAAGACACGAAGGGAGGAAAATCTTTTTCAGGCTCAAGGAACAGCAGGGGGCGCTCATGAGCTCAGAGAATGCATGAGCTGCAGCAGAGGTTAGCTGCAGAATAAGAACTAAAAGTTAGTTAGAAAGCCAAGTGCAGTGTTTAAGGTACCAGTTTTGTAAAGTTTCAGTTTATAAAGTTAAAAAAGTAGAGTACAGCAGGGATCCATTCATTTTCTCTCTTTTAAACCTGACTTTTAGAATGGAGGATTATATATTTTAAAGCTTAAACTGTTTTCTAAACTGGACTTGGAAGCAGCAGGTAAATAAGAGCCACACCACAGCTGAGACTAAAACTCTTCTGAAACAGTTGGACACTGTGGATGTCCTGAGAGAAACTTTTTCACCCTGACATTTTTCAACTTGTGACAGCTGTGGACTCAGATGGGATATTTTGAGCGGTAAAGGTAAGGTAGGGTAGGACATAATAACTTTTTTTAACGAAATGTGCATGAAATGAGCTGCAGTTTGTTTAAAGAACACTGATATGAGATATGAGACATAACTCATTAACTTCTGCCAGTCATGTGCTGAATAAGTTGTTCTGTAGGTTCATATATTTGTAAATCTGATTCTGATGAACTGAGAGCCTCACCATTCATGAACCTCACCATCCATGAACCTCACCATCCATGAGCCTCACCATCATGAACCTCACCATCATGAACCTCACCATCATGAACCTCACCATTCATGAACCTCACCATTCATGAACCTCACCATCCATGAACCTCACCATTCATGAACCTCACCATCCATGAACCTCACCATCCATGAACCTCACCATCATGAACCTCACCATTCATGAACCTCACCATCAATGAACCTCACCATTCATGAACCTCACCATCATGAACCTCACCATCATGAACCTCACCATCCATGAACCTCACCATTCATGAGCCTCACCATTCATGAACCTCACATCCATGAGCCTCACCATCCATGAACCTCACCATCCATGAACCTCACCATTCATGAACCTCACCATCATGAACCTCACCATCCATGAGCCTCACCATCCATGAGCCTCACCATTCATGAACCTCACCATCCATGAACCTCACCATCCATGAGCCTCACCATCCATGAGCCTCACCATCCATGAGCCTCACCATTCATGAACCTCACCATTCATGAACCTCACCATCCATGAACCTCACCACAAGTCACTGCAATGAACCGCATGTGGCTGCAGCCTTTAGCACAGAGCCCACAGTGGGAGTGTGAAACAGACTGCTACTGATGGAGATGCTCTGTCATACTAAAAAATTCCAACTTGTATAAATTTAGATTAAACTTGGAGTCTGTAAAAAATATCTAGAAGATTTGAGATTTGTCATGTAAAGGAGGTGCAATGACTAAAACACAAATAAAGCATTATGACAGTAGAGGTCCATGTGTCTAAGCTTAAATGAAAAAATTTGTAAATGTGCAAATGTTTGTAAGGAGTACATGGTTTTAGATATTAGAAGTGATTTATGGGACCTGGGGTTTTATGTGGGATTTGTTTTATTGTGTGTTTTATTGTGGCGGAGCCTCTAGCACAGACCTAAGACATTTTTCTGTTACAACCTGACAAACAATAATATTTCTTTGAATCTGTGGCTGAGTGGTTAGGGAAGACATCCTGTAACGAGTGGGTTGCCGGTTTGATCCCCAGTTCCATCCATCTCAGTTGTGTACTTGGGCAAGAAACTTCACCCAACTGGTGGTCAGAGGTCTGCTGGTGGTCAGAAGGTCTGCTGGTGGTCAGAAGGTCTGCTGGTGGTCAGAGGGTCTTCTGGTGGTCAGAGGGTCTGCTGGTGGTCAGAGGGTCTGCTGGTGGTCAGAGGGTCAGCTGGTGGTCAGTGGGTCAGCTGGTGGTCAGAAGGTCTGCTGCTGTTCAGAAGGTCGTCTAGTGGTCAGAGGGTCTGCTGGTGGTCAGAGGGTCTGCTGCTGTTCAGAGGGTCTGCTGGTGGTCAGAGGGTCAGCTGGTGGTAAGAGGGTCTGCTGGTGGTCAGAGGGTCTGCTGGTGGTCAGAGGGTCAGCTGGTGGTTAGAGGGTCTGCTGGTGGTCAGAGGGTCTGCTGGTGGTCAGAGGGTCTGCTGCTGGTCAGAGGGTCTGCTGGTGGTCAGAGGGTCAGCTGGTGGTCAGCAGGTCTGCTGCTGGTCAGAGAGTCAGCTGGTGGTAAGAGGGTCTGCTGCTGGTCAGAAGGTCTGCTGGTGGTCAGAGAGTCTGCTGGTGGTCAGAGGGTCTGCTGGTGGTCAGAAGGTCTGCTGCTGGTCAGAGGGTCTGCTGGTGGTCAGAGGGTCTGCTTCTGGTCAGAGGGTCGTCTGGTGGTCAAAGGGTCTGCTGCTGGTCAGAGGGTCTGGAGGTGGTCAGAGGGTCTGCTGCTGGTCAGAGGGTCTGGAGGTGGTCAGAAGGTCTGCTGGTGGTCAGAGAGTCTGGAGGTGGTCAGGTCTGCTGGTGGTCAGAATGTCTGCTGCTGGTCAGAGGGTCGTCTGGTGGTCAGAGGGTCTGCTGATGGTCAGAGGTCTTGGTGGTGGTCAGAGGGTCTGCTGGTGGTCAGAAGGTCTGCTGGTGGTCAGAAAGTCTGCTGCAGGTCAGAAGGTCTGCTGCTGGTCAGAGATTCTTCTGGTGTTTAGAGGGTCTGCTGGTGGTCAGAAGTTCTGTTGCTGGTCAGAGGGTCTGCTGGTGGTTAGAGGGTCTGCTGGTGGTCAGAAGGTCTGCTGGTGGTCAGAGGGTCTGCTGGTGGTCAGAAGGCCTGCTGGAGGTCAGAGGGTCTGCTGGTGGTCAGAGGGTCTGCTGGTGGTCAGAGGGTCTTCTGGTGGTCAGAGGGTCTGACGGTGGTCAAAGTATCTGCTGGTGGTCAGAGGGTCTGCTGGTGGTCAAAGCGTCTGCTGGTGGTCAGAGGGTCTGCTGCTGGTCAGAGGTCTTGGTGATGGTCTGAAGGTCGGCTGGTGGTCAGAGGGTCTGCTGGTAGTCAGAAAGTCTGCTGGTGGAGGGTCTGCTGGTGGTCAGAGGTCTTGCTGGTGATCAGAAGGTCTGCTCGTGGCCAGAGGGTCTGGTGTTGGTGGTCAGTGGGTCTGCTGGTGGTGGTCTGTGGGTCTGCTGGTGGTGGTCAGAGAGTCTGCTGGTGGTGGTCAGTGGGTCTGCTGGTGGTGGTCAGTGGGTCTGCTGGTGGTGGTCTGTGGGTCTGCTGGTGGTGGTCAGAGGGTCTGGTGGTCAGAGGGTCTGGTGGTAGTGGTCAGAGGGTCTGCTGGTGGTTGTCAGTGGGTCTGCTGGTGGTGGTCAGTGGGTCTGCTGGTGGTGGTCTGTGGGTCTGCTGGTGGTGGTCTTTGGGTCTACTGGTGGTGGTCAGAGGGTCTGATGGTGGTGGTGGTCAGAGGGTCTGCTGGTGGTGGTCTGTGGGTCTGCTGGTGGTGGTTTCAGGGTCTGCTGGTGGTGGTCAGTGGGTCAGGTGGTCATCACAGGGTCTGCTGGTGGTGCCAGTATTGTCAGTATGACCCAGGGCAGCTGTGGCTACTGTGTAGTTTGTCAACATCAGCATGTGAATGTGTTTGTGTGGATGAATTATACATGAACGTTGTTCTGTCTTTGAGTGTTTAGAAATGTGCTTTATAAGGGCTAATGCATTTTTTCTTGAATCTGCCTCCTCTGTGTGGCGGGCAGAGCCGGACCTGCCTATAAGCGAATTAAGTGGCAGCTTAGGGCCCTGTGGCCACTAGGGGGCCCCGAGACAGAAGCATGGCAAACTGAACTGACCGTAGAGTTAACACTGAGACGGGCGTAATGGACGTGAGGTACGAGTGGGACATGTCCCCCTCACTTTCCATATCTGTGCCCTCTGTCCCCCGCACTTTCTTTTACCTTTACAACTGTTTAATCTGCTATTAAGATGCGGTAACACATTTTTCCGAGTTGTCTGTAAACGCACCATGAGAACGCGGTGCCGGGTGTACACCTGTGAATCACTGAGGAATTACAAATAAAACTGAATCAAAAACAGACAAAAAAAGTAAAATGGAACTCTAAACTCATTTGATAAATTATCACAGTGATTTCCTGATCTCGGCCAGCAGTGAGTTTAAAACCAGGATGATTCAAACATTCATACTAAATAGTCGTGAAATCAAGTGTTTACTTTAATATGTTTAGCAACCTGTTAAAATACTCCAGAATGCATGAAACAGCATCTATTTTAATCAAAATTTCCTGGGGGACAACCCCCAGACCCCCCACCAGTGTGAGAAGTTGCCTTTCTTGGGAAACTGAATTTTGTGCACAGAAGTAATGAAAACTTGAACTGATTTTACTCTTTGAATGCAGTGGTACAGTAACCGATGATGAAAGCCACCAGCTGATCCTGCTCCATGGTCCRRACATCTGTCTGAACAGGTGTGAGCTGACAGAGTCTGCAGAGCTCCTGCAGATGTTCACAGAGACTTCGAATTCTTCAAATGAGGTTGGAGGTCAGATTTATGACAGTTTGGCTGATTTTGCTTCCAAAAATCAAGAAGACCCACAATTAAGGTTTTAATTCTGGTGTTCCAGATTTTTAGATGTTGTTTTAAATAATATATTTCCATATTTTTTCATTATAACTTTTAAAATTAATGCATTTTTCTCTAAATGCTTAATGCATTTATTAAGCCTTACATTTTGTAAATACTTTTTCATGTTAAGATTTGAATGTGTATTCAATGTTTTATCTATGTTGTTACCAGTTATAATTTAGAAAATAAATGTTTCAACATACTATAATCTTTTTTATTCTGTTGAATTGGCATCATATATATTTATTTAAACTTTAAGTTTGGAATCCTGTAGTAGTCAAAGCAAAGTTAATCTCATATTAAAAGTTTCAACACTGAGCATCATTGATTCAGATCATTCAGTAAACTATGGTACACTGTGTTCTTAGAGGTCAAATGTTCTGCACCGGGTTTATAACCACATAAAGCATATAGTTTTGCGTAACTTTTACGGTGTACTTTTGGTGAAGTAGAGCCCCCAAAACAGATCTTGCTTCGGGCCCCCAAATGTCTAGGGCCGGCCCTGCTTCAACACATGTATATTTGAAACTAAYCATGGAGAGAAAACAGATGGGCTGCAAGTGTTTTTGCCCCACAACAAACGAGTGAAAAGGGCTTGTGACTCCATCTGTTGATGGTTTGAAATATAGCTACAAATATTACTCATAATCCTATTAAGCAAGGGCATGTTTACACAGTCATTCTTCACCAGCATAATGCTGTTTTTAATAGTATGAGATTACCTTTTTGTTCTCTTTGTGAAAACATGCAATTAGCAGTTATATTTAGGAGTAAATGGATATCGGGAAATCYACACTCCCTTGGTGTTTCACGATCCCCAGTGGGTTGTCAATTAAAAACACTGCAAGAGTGAGTGAATGTTGTAGGAAATCCATGACAAATGAAACATCAGCTCTGAGCTGTGTGTAAACAGACCACTGTACAGCAAACTTCTTGCTTTGTTACATCACATGACAGCGGGCCTAAAACTTCAATCAGCACACTTCTGCTTGGAAACGTGATGATATTAATACACGGGGGGGGGGACCTCTGAGCACCTCCTCCCTACGGGCTTGTCAAGCTTCAGATCCGTTTCATGATGGGGGGGCAGAAGACGAAATTTACCTGCCGCCGCCCTCAAATGCATCAACATCTTTTGGCGCAGCATGAGTGTGAGGTGCCGTTTGTAAAGTTATACAGACAAAAATTACCACCAATATTTTTGTTTTATTTAGACTTTTATAAGAAATAAAAGAACAGATTAATTTTTCAAAGTGAGTTTTTCACCAAATGATTTATACATTTATAAATGTCATAGTTTATAAACTAAACATTTAAC
>NW_013952578.1:13766-15317 GCF_001266775.1 Austrofundulus limnaeus | reverse complement strand
TCCCCGAACAGATAAAAATATATAGCCTATAATAAAATAAATTCCCCTACGCACTTCCCGCACCTCTAAAACTCAGCACATGAAAAATAACAATGATTTTAATTGATGGATCTGGTTTTTTTAGCCATGGATGAAGCTTTAATACACAAAACAAGAGCTCGTCACAAGTGAAGCGTGAGGATGGAGGTTGTTTTTTTTTTTATTTTATTTTATTTTTTTAGCTGCTCTTGTGCACGAGACCAGTTCCAATGTAAAGCAACAAACAAGCCTTTCAAAGAGCCAGGAGCAGGTCTTATTTGCATAGCCAGTATACCCGGGAATCAGGAGCCCACATTTCTGCATYCAGACAGTTAGGTGCGGCTGAACCTGTCGTCTCTACAAAGCAACACATTCAACGGGAATAAATATTTGCATCTCACAAATATTATTTCCATGATGCCCTGATTAATCCTCCCCGGTGTGGCTGTTTCCTGATGAAAACCTAAATTATTTACACCTCTCGCATGTAAAGAAAGCAGCAGGAGTATCTACTTCCCTCATTGGGTTTCTGCGACTCGACAGCTTCTCTTTATTTATCCAATCGGACTGATAAGGTTCCTAGAACAAAAAATTAAAAAAAAAAAAGGTATCCGTGCCATCAGAGAGCTTCCCTTATTGGACAAGCAGGTGCTGAATCCTKTTATTAAAACACGCGCACTCCCGTTTCAGAAAGTAAACAGCAACAAGTTGCGTGCCCTCCAAAAAACAGCTGAAAAACAGGCGCATAAAGCTGAAAACACCAGTCTTACCTGGCTGGATGTTTAGCTGTAACAACCCAATCAGCAGTATCCAGAGGTATTCCATAGTTAGCCTATTCCATGGGTCTGATGGGAATGAAAGCCTCGGTGCGTCCGTCGGGCAGATCCGCTCCGCGCTGGGCTCAGTTGTGGGAAGTTGGCTGCGGGGCTTTGACAGAGGCGCAGTCACACGGCTTTAAAGGCACAGATGCTCAGTGGCAGCCGGTCTGAAAGCATGCTGCTCTGTCCTCCTGCACACCTCTGCTTCTACAACACATGTTTATAGGAAGTGCTGGAGCCTGGTTCACTCACACGGTCTGCTGCAGGGAGGGAGGGAGGGAGGGAGGGACCGCTTCTCACTGCCTCCCCCACAGGCTGAAGTCAGGCGTCTGCTTCATCCGTGGTGAACAGACCCATCTAATTAACACAGGTGTACAGTAACTAAGTACAAATACTTTGTTTCTGTACTTAAGTGGAAATTTTGGTTATCTGTACTTTACTTGAATAATTATCTTTCAGCGTACTTTTTACAGTGTTGTAAAAAAGTACCTCAAAGTGATACTTGAGTAAAAGTACAAGAATCTTATCATAAAAATACTTTGGTAAAAGTTAAAGTCTTCTCTAAAAAATATTACTTGAGTAAAAGTCTTAAAGTATCTGATATTTTTTGTACTTAAGTATCAAAAGTAAATTTATGACACAAAGTCTACTTTAAAGGCACAGTGTGTAGGATTTGTTGTTTTCAGTGACATCTAGTGGTTGAGTGGTTGAATCA
>NW_013952578.1:10225-12242 GCF_001266775.1 Austrofundulus limnaeus | reverse complement strand
TTCGTAGACAAGATGGCTTTGGCGGCTGCCTGTAGTGGTGACCCGCGACCATGGAGATATAAACAGCTTTTTATAAGGTAAAAATGATAAAACACGGTCTTTGTCTGCAATGATTAGATATGTTTTTTATTATTGTCATTAGTGATTATCTCAATTTCAGCTAAAAGAATTGACAAAACCCTACACACTGTGCCTTTAAGTATTAAAAGTAAAAGTACTGAGTAAAAGTGAGCAGTTAGATTTTCCAAAATGACATTTATTGAGAGGTGACTTCTCCAAAAAATATTTTTTCTAATGGCGTGCAGCTGTGATGGACATTTATCTTAATATAATTCAAAGATAAAGTAAGCATCATGAGTGAAGACTGCCCTCACCAGGGGCGGAGCTTCAGGGGGGCTGGGAGGGCTGCATGCCCCAGGCCTGGGTTGGGGCCCAGAGTGAGTCTGGACCCTGTCGGGCCCACAGTGAGACAGAACCCAACCCTCAGTTTACATTATGCTGGTCTGCTTTGATCCAACCTCTGCAGTTAATATTCAACCATTATAATCAAGGACCAAGGCCAGATTATAACACGGGCCAAGGGGCCCATGCCCACTAGGGGGCCCACAAATAAAGGGGAATAAAATAAAATAAAAACAGTGCTGTTTGTATTACTTGGTAAAATAACATGGGCATAGCAGATGCAAGATACACGTTACACGTGGGACATGTTCCCTGCACTTCTTGTGTCTGTGGTTCTGTCCCTGCACTTTTTAAACTGATTACATCCATTTAATTTATTAACACAKGTTTTTTTCCGAGACGTCTTTAATAACACCATAAGCATGCACATGAAAACGCTGCTGCACGGCAGGGGGAGAAGTCCTGCTGAGCAGAGCTTCACCGTGTCAGAAACCAGACAGAGCAAGCATATCGCAAAAACTTTGCTTTTTCTTTTCTTTAAACAACCAGTAAGTTGAGTGATGCTGCTGGAGGCACTAAAGTCTGCTCTGGGTTTTCCTGGTTACCTACAAGAAGCAGGCAGGAGCAACAGGTGATGATCAGCTTCTGTGGTGGTTGTTTTCAATATCTGATCCCTCCAGACATTATGGCCATCAGGAGATTATTTACAAAGAAGCAGAAAGTAAGTCAAACTCTCTCCACAACAGGATAGTTTTCTTCCCTGTGTGCAGTTAGTGCAGTTAGCCGCTGGCTACAGCTAGCTTAGCATTAGCTATTAAGTAAAATGCAAGAAGGGAATATTTGTTTCTATAATTTACAGCATCTGCTAAAATGCACAGAGGMATCAGCTGGAATTATTATTATCAAGAATAAAACATCAGACACTTTTGCAGCGGCAAGCATGCGCCCCCTATTGATCAGCTGCCACTGATCCTTAGTTAGTTTGGAGAGATAGAAAAGTGTTGTATTTGTCTTGCAGGATMCGTGAAGGAGGTAGACCCAGAGGAGGYGGCCGTGGAAATCCAGGAGGTAAGTGATCTTGATGGCAGTTCTTTTTCCAGGGTTAGKGAGTGGCAGGGCAGAGACGATGAGTTCCAGGAGCGAGTGGACTTCTTCCAGTGAGGTATCAGAGAATCCAGCCAAAAACACAGAGTTGAGTCACGAATAGCTAAGGGTTCCATAGGAGCACAAAAAAAGTTACTCAAAATGTTTCACAAGGGAAATTTACAAGAGCTGTCTCAACAGTACCAAAGGTGACTGAATGATTCAGCGAGGAATGGATCTCTCTCTGGAGCTTAAGTACCACCCAACTCATCAGGAACAGGTGATGCTYCTCGGCCCCCCGGTGGGGTGTGCGGCTGGCCGCCGGCATGCTGGGGGTTCCCGGGGTCTGGGGCTGGGCGCTGGGGTGTGTGCCGGCCTGGCCTGGTGACTGCCTGCTAGGGCTCGGGGCCTCTGGCCCTGTCGGGCTTTGGCCTGGAGGGGGTGCACCCGCCCAGACCTCTGTGCCCTTTCCTGGATCTGCTCTGGTATGGTGGGTGGCCGATGAAAGAGACCACCCGCGGAGGGTGAGAAG
>NW_013952578.1:8192-9746 GCF_001266775.1 Austrofundulus limnaeus | reverse complement strand
TGTATGAATGTAGGCATGTATGTAGTATGTATATATTTATATATGTATGGGTATGTGTATATATTTATATATGCCATCCATGTATTTATCCATTAATTTTTTTATTCAAATATGCAGAAGCTGTAGCTTCTGCATATTTGAATTTGGAAAACAAAATTGCTGCAAGAAATAAAAGTGGCAGATTCACAAAATTGGTTAGAAGGAACTCATGACCTTATTTGGCAGTTCAGTGCACGTTCCATTATGCAATAGTTCAAAACGCCATAGAAAAAAGAAAAGTGAACGGGCTGAAAAATTGTACAAAATATACATGGACTGTACTTGTATAGTGCCTTTCTATTCAACCAGGATACTCAAAGCGCTTCACACTATGATCTTTGTCCTCATTTACCCATTCACACAGCACTCACACAGCACTCTACCAGGTCTCTACAAAGCTAACATGTACAATCATCTATGGAGACTAATCACATTCATACACGGATGGGAAACACATCAGAGACAGTGGGGGTTAAGTTTCTTGCCTAAGGACACAACAACTGAGACAGCTGGATGGGGATCGAACCGGCGATCTACCGATTTCAGGATGACTCCCCTAACCACTCTTCCACAGCCAGCACAGTGACAGAATAAATCTAACTTTTCTGCACTCCTAGAGACTCAAAATGCACAACAAAAGGTATGTAAGGGCAAAAAAAGTGGATTTTGCATGTCCCCTTTAAGATGGGCTGTATCTATCAGAGACATTCAGTGCAAGTAAATGGCAAGAAAACAGGCCAATCTCACGTTTTCTTGCTTTGTACCTTTCTTGGAAGTGTTTCAGATTTAATCTACTGCAGTACTCATTTGAACTGAATCTAGGCAGTGTTTCATGATTATTAGATGGCATAGGTTTTAGACATTTGGGGCTGTACCCTTGTCTCAATCTATACCTGTGTTTCCTTCCAATTTTAATTCGAAATTTGAGCAAATTTTTTAAATTTCTCAAAAAGGAAAAAACGAAGAAATGCAAATCAGACGTGTTTCCATCAGTGGTGGGCACTAGTCCTCTAAAGCGCAAATGCCCAAATTGCGGACCTAAATTTCTCATCTGTGCTTTAGGGCTTTTACTTTTTTTTCTGGCAGTATGTGGATTTGCTCTTTCTAATTTTAAAAATGAGAAGCGCTGATCTAAACATTTCTACGACTATTTACCATTATTATCATTTAAAGCAGGGGTAGAAAGTCATCTGAAGTTACAGTTAAGATAAATCCCTACATATTCTAAAGTGTTCGTCATTTTTCTTGAACAGAGAGGGCAGGCTCTCACAATCTAATACCATGGGAAATATTAGGGGTGTAAGAAAATTTCGATACACTGAAATATCACGATATTTCATTTCCCGATACTGTATCGATATTCTAAAGCCCTGTATCGATTTTTTTATTAAGGTTTAAAATGTCAACTTTCCTGCCAGCCGTTCATTTTTATGTTGTAGTTCAGCCTCTTGACCACTAGTTGGCAGCAGTGAGCCAGCCATTTGGCTCCTCTACCTCTAGGCTATTGTTAAGTGT
>NW_013952578.1:3121-7528 GCF_001266775.1 Austrofundulus limnaeus | reverse complement strand
TGCTCACATACCGGTACTATGAAAAGGGACAAACCCAGCAGAGTTGAGCTGAGTCTTCATTAAACCTGTTAATATTCGGCGCAACGCCCACATGCCGTTTGAAGGTTCGTTTTATTTTGAAACATATTTCTGTGTTTCCGTTCAACCTGTGTCCGTGTTTAATGTATCAAAATGGCCGTCTAGGCCTTCCTCTTTCGATTGGCACCTCATTTGACCAACTGGGTTCAACTATGGTCCCTCCAGAGCCAATAATCAATGAGAAGTGACCAACTTCCGGTTTCTGTCATCCTGGGCAAGATTGACTGTAGAATTGGCCAGTCAGCACCGAGCTTCGTTCTGATGCCACAGCTGTGTAGCAAATCACCGTACCTTGAGGGTGTGGGAACTTTGTTTAGTGACACACAAGGTAAACACAGAGTAGGTCGCCATTTGTAGGCAGTGGTGCAAATCTACTGAAGAAAGCCACGCACACAGGAAAACGTTTTTTTTCCATCGTTTTTTGGCCAGTTACAGTAGCTGACTAAACATGCTGATAAGATGAAAATATATTTGTTATTAAGTGTTTCGAGTGCTTCAAGACATGGAAGAGTGATTTTTGTGGCCAGGAGAAGTAAAAATGTTTGGATAAAAAGACTTCCGGTCGGCCATTTTGAGTTGCTAATTTCATCCTATTTGAGGACAAATATGCATCAAATGTAAGTGAAAAACAAATATTTTTTCGCTTCTGGTGGTTTTATAAGCTGTGTGGAATGTTAATGCTTTGAAAAAAAATAAGGATATATTTGTTTATTGTTGTCTTTTGGCTGTTTGGTGGCTGAATGTACTCCAGATAGCATAAATATTTCAGAATATTATTTATTTTTAATTTCATCATGTTGTGAGTAAATATGGATGGTAGAATGTGTTTTGTGTGGGGTTTTTCTTTAATTTGAGCCCAGAGTGAAGTCTCTGTGTTGAAGCATTTAGAAATTACAGTGTTTTGGACAAAGTGTACAGATTGGACATAAAGTAATATGCAAATGAGACATGCTGGATTGTACAATGTCTCAAATATTCATATTTTGTGCTACTGTTGCTAAATTTGAACTGGTAATAGTTGGGAATTAATATTTTAGCCCAGGAAAATTTGTTTGATAATATCTCATTCCTTTCATGTTCTGTGATACTTTTTAAACAAAAAATAAAAATTTAGGGAGAAAATATCTTGATTTATGTGTATTTTTACTTCAATATACTAAATACTAGTTACAGTTACAAAGAATATGACTGCTGTAGTTAAAAATTCAGAGTATTAGCTTTAAAAAGAAACCAAGCTTGTGAACTTACTCTAAAGGGTTCAAAAACAGTACTTCATTTAATTTGTGTGTACTTTTTTAAGGCGTTTTGGTATTTTATGCCCGAAGGTTAGGCAAAATAATTGTTTTACATATTTGCATTTAACATGAGAATATCAAATTGAGGTATTTAATCTAACTTCTTCAATCTTAACTACAAAACTGAGCAGTTAGAATTTCAAACAACTTCAAGGACTTTATACAGAAATCATGAAACTTTCCAAATCTTGAAAACACTGTTAAAATTCAAGCATTTTCCAGAATTCCTAGCACTCATACAAACCCTACTTTCTGTGTACTTTGTAACAACAGGGTAATGAAAGATTTAATTCAACAAAGGCTTAGTGGGGGACTACAAAAATCAGATGTGTTCCTATTTATGACCTTAACCTCCTTACGTATAACACAATTTGAACCTGAGTAACCAGAAAAACACAACTGTACTGAATGTCCAAAGTGTGTTCTCTAATTTTGCYCCTTGAGACCAGATTCATTATGTTATCCAATAACCTCTACAAATATGTTGTTTTTTGGTTTTTGGTATTTTGGTAGAGTGAGCACCGCTGATCACTCTTAAAGTCTCAGATGGCTTACTCACTGAAACCTAATTTCTAATTTAAAATTCCTGAAGCATTAACTCGGAAAAACATCCACTATCGCACACTGTTTCCACAATGTCTGTGAAGTTAACAGGAAATTAATTTGGTTTTATACAAATGTACCAAACAAGACTGTGGTTTGTCAATTTGAATACGGGACAAAATAGACAAATAATTCAGACACTATTTTCAGCATCAGAATCTGAACATTGATGCAGGAACATTCTGTTGTGGTCCAAAGAAATGTCATTGGATGTCATTGTCATTCACTATTTGTAAAATTTTGAAAACAAGCATGAATCTTTGGATTCATTTTTAWCAAGAACACAAAGTTCAAGCTGGCTATTTCACATGGGAAATAAAATGTCCCCGAGGAGTCTGAACATAATGTGCATAAAAAGAGCTTTCTTTCTACTCTCAGCACAACAAAGTTTCTACAGAAAAAAATCATGTTCCAAAACCAAAACAATGTTTTGTCTGTTTTATACTTAGATAGCAAAGGCACCAGTATCTCCTTAAAGCAGCAAAAACAACTGTTTCCACTGATAAAATAAGCTGTAGATGCCAGTCACACAATTGTGGCATTCTTTGTCAGTTGTTTTGCTTCACTGACGGTGACATGAATCTGTACYCAAGTAAATATTAAACAGGAAACCAAAGAAAATATCAGAGAGAGACAGAGAAAGGTCGGCAAATGCAAGAAGATATGCATGCAGTTTAGTCAGCCCAGGTTACTTCAGCCTAGAACAGTGGTAGGCAATCCCAATATCTCAGGGCTGTTTCCTGTATGTTTTACTTGTTTCTCTTCTCCAAAACATCTTATTTGAATGAATGTGTGATTACTAAGCTTCTGCAGAACATGAAAAGGTAGTAAATCACTGAATCAGATGCGTTGGAGCAGGGACAGTAGTAAAACATGCAGGGTAGAGGCCCTTAAGGACCAGGATTGCTTACCCCTGGTCTATTGACCCTTTGCACACTCTTCAGAAGGCGGCCCACTCTGCCATGAAAGACGTCAAAACTCCTGTACAGCTAGTCAGAAACAAACAGTTGATGGTATGAAGAGTTGGCTCATTTCTGATTGGTTCCCTGCCTGATTGTTCGCATCTGTGAGGGATGAGCTGCTGAGCTTTATAAGGTACCTCCACTGACTGGTCGAGGCTGATGCATCTTACCTCTTTGGTGAACAGTTTTGATCATCGGAACCTCCCATTCAGCTTGCTCGCTGTTCAGTGAATCCTCGCTGCCAAGATTACAACCAAGGATCCAATCATCAGGATTAAGTCTCAAGATCATCTACCTACTAAGCCACTCTGCCTGAAGAACTCTTAAGGCAGCGTCACACTACAAGAATATCAAGCCGATTTTTGCCCTTCCTACAATCTTAAGGAAGTCCAGATTATCATGATGGCTCTAAAGATAATCATAGCAGACATTCCCAGCGTGGGTGGTGAGTTAAGAGTGATCTAGTRGGCTCYGAAGYACYTCYYGACCGCTCCGACCTCATATCGGGGATATTCAACATGTTTGATTTTTTGGCCCAATATCACAGTGTGTGTAGTGTTCATCCAAGCTCTCAGCCTGTTGAATGAGACATGTAGCCAATCAGAAAGTGATGTGATGTAAACACGGAGGGGATTCCAAAATACATAAGACAAAAAACATCATGACTCACCAGAAAGTCTGCTGGATGTTAAAAGTCCTATGGAATTGTTTTTTCTCTGGTAAAATTAGTCCACAAACGATCAACATTGTTTCTTCCTCGGACATCTGAATTCTCGCGAGATTTCAGGAAGTCTTGCGTGATTTAATATCTGACATCTCATGAACAAAGTATCCTTTCATGTGTAGTGTGTTGTCTCTTGCCGTGTGGCTGTACACCACACACTGTTGGACCAAACCTGGTATATCCATGATTTTTTATCTTAACATGTGGAGTCTCTCAGTCTTTGAAAATCAGCCGACTGTTTTAAAATCGTGTAGTGTGACTCAGCCTTTACCGGTTTGGATATCCTCCTCCTGTCCATGCTGCTCGCTTCCGAAGAACCTGTGTGAACAAGAAACTTTTCAATATCTTTTCATTATTGAAATAATACAGTTCAAGAACAAATACTCACCTCTGCGCTTCACTCCTCTTTCAGCAAGACGTCCAGAACATCCACCTGTAAATAAAATCACGTACCTTTTTACCTGGCTTCCAGAGGCCTATTGCACAAAAGTCAGATTTCTAAATTCAGGATATGACCTGTAAGCCGAGGGTGAACTAGCCTTCAGCTTGTAAACAGCCGTAATCAGTTGCACAAACATCAAGTCGCGCTCAATTAGGCCAGTTCATTTAAGCCAGCTGTAAATGGTTTAGGATTAATGCACGTTATGCATATAGACACTTAGGGTTTTGGGTTAGAGTAGTGGTGGAGGGGAAACTGGCACCACGCCGGCCTCTGCCTCTTCTTCTTTCCTTTTTTTAATTGCTC
>NW_013952578.1:0-619 GCF_001266775.1 Austrofundulus limnaeus | reverse complement strand
GTGTGTGTGCGTGTGTGTGTGTGTGTGGGTGGGGGGAGCAAGTGACTGTTGAACTTCAGTATCCATTCATCCGTTATCTTTAATTTGGGCAAGTTTCTGAGATATTTTGGCCGCTGCCGCTCCCTGTACCTGTCGCTACCTGGTAACAGGCAAGTGGGGTGAACTGAGCTCCCCTCTCAACACTGGAAAAATAAAAAGTAAAAAGCAGCCACCCTCGTGGCAAAATATAGACTGCTTGAACAGTAACATCCTCCAAGAATATGGTAAAGTTTAGGAGAGAAGAACAAAAGCCCAGCGGTTCTTTATTTATCTGTAGAAGAACTTTTCTTTAAGTTTTGTCCGCATGATGGGCTGGACGCTGCAAAAACCTCTTCCTTTCTGAGTCGCATCAGAGAGGAGCGAGCTGAGACACGCTGCAAACTCCTGAACACTCAGAAGTGACGTGGGAGTCTGGGTGGGACCAAGATGCTGTTGTGTGTGCAGAATCAGATAATCCTTTAGAAAAAAATGAAAAGGCCTTGTCCTCTATTTGAGAAAACACTTCAAACAGTGTGTGTGTGTGTGTGTGTGTGTGTGTGTGTGTGTGTGTGTGTGTGTGTGTGTGTGTGTGTGTGTGTGT
>NW_013952577.1:1084441-1085461 GCF_001266775.1 Austrofundulus limnaeus | reverse complement strand
TTGTGGCCCTCTGGTAGTATCAAACAAAAAATTGTGACCGCTTCCTGACCTAAAAAATCTTAAGAAATTTTTAAATCGAGTAGATTATTTTTGATCCACTTGCATGATTTAGGGTTGGACGTCATCACCACATTTGAAGACAGTTGAGCAAGAAGTGGAAATCCACCAGAGTGGTGTTGAAGGCCGTTCAAGCTGGCTCGACGACCACTGCTGACCAGGTTTTGGACATCACTCGATCCCACTGGAGTGAGGTTAGTGGAAGAATCATTAGTCTGCACTCGCAACAAAAGGCATCTTGCAAAAAGTGGCGTAAGCTTCATTATTACCAGACTCAAAGGCACTGGGCTCCTGGAGTGTGTCTTTGCGTAGGATAAATGGACTGTCAAGATTGCTGTCCTCTGGGGGGGATGCTGCTGCATTCTCATTGTTCTGTTCCTTCTCATTTAGCAGCTCAGACAGACGACAACGACGACGAAAATTGATGCAAAATTGATAGAGTAGGCCACTGTCGAAGAAGTCATGCTTCTTTGCCACTAGTGGTGGAAAATAAAACAGCACAAAACCCAGTGGAACATGATTTAAGGACAAATGAAATTGTTTGCCAAGAGTTATTGCATGTATTTGCTTTTGATTGCAAAGGTCCCAGATGCCCCCCTTTCACCACACGCTGCTGGCAGCCGCTGCCTATCATATATCTAAGAGCAAATGAGTAGCTCCCCACCATGCTGAATGATGCCATGCTCCTGCAACGCACGACACAGCTCCGCTCCCTGACGTCGGCTCTCCACTTCCCCATTCTGGAGGAGCCAGTCAATCAGCTGGCAGCCGGGAACAGAGTGCTGATACAAAACCCCATGCTCCTCTCTCATCTGCAGAATCAAGCTTTTGTCTGCCATGAGGCTTACAACTGATAAGCAGAAAGAAAAAGAGCCTTTAAAATCTCACCACAAAGCAAATTCATCAAAGATATGTGAAACGCTTGAAGTTGAAAGCAATATATATGTACAGTATATATATACA
>NW_013952577.1:1073955-1083441 GCF_001266775.1 Austrofundulus limnaeus | reverse complement strand
ATATATATTATTGTCAATATTTATTGTATTCTAATTAGGGATGCACAGATATGAAATTTTAGCCGATATCGATAATCGATATAATCATTGCTGTTATGGCCGATAACCGATATTTACCGATATTACACAATCACACAAATTATACTATACATACACATTATTTTAAATTATATGTTTACACACAAACACACTTGGGTCTTTTCTTGATACCATAAATAAACAATCAGACCTCTGACATGGCTCTACTTCAGTTATTCCTGGCTATGCAGCATCACTAACACTATCATGATCAAACAGATGCTGCCCAACCAACCACCTACCAAAACAGAAACACAAAGCTAAAAAGTGGGGAATCAATATCGGATGTTAATATCGGCCCAGTTTTACATATGGGACCGATACGATATTCTAAAAAATGACCAATATCGTCCAATACCAATATTAATGCCGATATATCCTTAATCCTAATTCATCCTTGAAAGCTGGGGGTATATTTTATAGTAGTTCAGTCAGACAAGCAGATGTGATAATCCACAAACATTTATGTCAGTGTGTCTTTGAAAATACCACCACTGTTTTCTTTTTCCTCCACAAATACTGTTGGAAATTTGTTGGAGATGTAAACATGGTCTAGTTCCAACATATTCTCAATTAGCAAAAAMCTAAAACAATGATCACATGGTTGAAATCTTTTGCAAATTATCACACTTTCTTATAAAWAAAGGCAGCTTTTGTTTCAAACAAGTCTAGCTGAAGCAACAGAATTCTTACTTTTCATACAGCAGTTGTCCTGTCATGAGGATCTTCACCTCTGTGTTGAAGGGAAACGTCCCGTCATCCTTACCAAAACGATACAGCAGTTTGGCATTCTTGAATTCAGGACTCGTGTCACAGGCTTTAAGAAAAGGCAGTATAGATGGTTAAAGACACTGTAAGACCTTATTCACACCTGTTATGGAAATATTCAGCTCAGCTGCTGATTCTGTCTTCTCACCGTGGTGGACAATGTCATGGTCCATGAGGCGCTGCATGAGACACAGCTGTAGCCCGCTCAGAAGCCTCCTTGTGGCTCACGAGCTCCTGGGCCACAAAGCAGTTCGGATACTTTCGCAGGTAATACCGCCGGTCCTTTATCAGTTTCCCATCATGAGGTCTCAACCTTAAAGTCAAGTCAGCCTCTTTGTTTTACGCTTCATGTCAGTCTTAACCTCACTCACACATCTCCTCTTACCTGAGTTGCTCTCTGGCAATCGTAACTTCAGTTTCATGTTGCCTAGCCACGACTTTTCTCCWAATGCTACTTGTTCTCTCCATGTTTGTTATCCCTGAACTAAAGAATAAATGAAGCTTACMTTTTATTATGCACTTTTGTGTTTACAAAATAGCCACAGAAACACAGTAATGATGGATGGATGTTGTGAATACAAAAAAAAAGACACAGACCTGGAGATTGCCAGTTAAAATCATGCAAATATGTTAAATTCATAAACAGACTCTTGTGTTTATTATTTAGTTTGTTTTTTATGTATTTTATTTGAGAATTAAAAAATAAATCACAACACAGTGTGGTGTTTGATTATATGCAGCTCAATAATTGGCTGTTTTGATGRCATTAATGTATTCTGATACCAGGTTTGGATTGTTTGTTCATTTAGTGTAAAATGTTACTCACTGTAAAATCTGCTACATGTTGTGCAACATAAGGCAGTGTTTGGGTTGTTTTCAGTTCCAGTAGTATTTACCAGAAGCCATGCTGGTAGTTATCGTCCCATTAGCACCAGAGGAGTTTAAACTAACCACAATTTGAAGGTCGTTGCACAAATGTCTGGCAACAGAAAACCTGAAAAACATGCCGATGGCAGTTTTTATTTTTGTGTAAAGTGAGCATTGAAATACAAAACGTATCATGTGATGTGTTTCCTGGAAGATGAAAGTGTTTGAGGCCCTCTCCTGGGCTGATGCTCAGAGGGAGTTCTTTTTGGGCTGTTGGTAAATACTGCTGCCCAGGCAGACTTTAATGCCAACTWTAATCATTTATAAAAGTTTCATATTTTACTGCACAACTTCACAGGGTGAACTAATTAGTGAAGTGTTACATCCATGTGTGCAGTTTTTTTTAAGTTGATGAGCCACATGATGAAGATCTGGGGACCGAGTTGTGAAAGCTCTGCTATCAGATGAGGTCAGGCAGGAATCTCTGTGCACTTTGATGTCCAGGAAAACAGGGAGTGTGGTGAAGAGGTGGAGAGAGTCCAGACAGGATGAAGTTGACGGAGAAAAGTCTCAGAGGTGATTTGTGACAAAAGTGTGGCAGCAAAGGTCAAAGGAAATGGTTACAAGAGAGCACTGAAACCAACTACGTATGTTGTATTGTTTGGTTTGGAGGTGGGCGTTGACAAGACAGGAGACAACAGGAAGTGTCAGAACTGAAGATGTTGAAGTGACAAGGATGGATAAGTTAGAGAGGCCAGACTGAGATGGTTTGGACATGCCCAGAGGAGAGACAGTGGGTATATCGGTAGAAGCATGTTAGTACGGAAGAAATGGTAAATGGACTGAACTTAAACAGCGCTTTTCAAGTCCCTCCAGACCCTAAAGCGCTTTATACTAACAGAYATTCACCCATTYACTCTCACATTCACAAAATGATGATGGCAAACTACACTGTAGCCACAGCTGCCCTGGGGCRCACTGACAGAGGTGGGGCTGCCATACACCGGCGCCACCGGACCCGGAAGAGCATTGCATTCACCAAATAAAAAACAAAATTTGACTCCTGATCTCATAATTACGAGATCAAGATCTCATAATTATGACATATTATTTCATAATTATGAGAAAAGATCTCCTAATTACAAGAACTTATTTCGATAAGATGTCATAATTATGAGATCCTGATCTCCTGTGAATTTTGAGCAGGTAACGGTCCTGGACGTGTATGTGTGTAATGCCGAACATACGAGTGCCCAGAACAAGCTAATGTTAATTCAGCAGAGTAAAGTTGTGACCCGCAGGGTTATAACAGGAGGAAGTGTGTGCTCTTTGTGTACGAACAGTACAAACAGATCAAAGAGTAAATAATGTACACAATCTCCTGATCTGTTGGTTCTTGAAATATGCATTCAGAGTTATTCTGAGCGGCTACCACATCAAACGTAAGTTTATATCTGCAAATGTGACCAAGTTGCCTGTTGTAAATAGCTTTTTTAACATCTTYAGAAAAAGATTACGTTCGACAGGACTGATGAGCTWAWGGCTAGTCCAAATGCAGCTAAACTAAAGTGGATTGTTGCCATTAAACAACTCCAGTCTCCAAACCTTAATTGTGATTCATTTGAACAAAATTTCATAGACCTTTCTGTCATTGCCAGAGTTGCATTGTGGAGTTACTTATACTTGAATTGTGTTCAAGTACAAATTTTGACAGCAGCAGCCTGCTGTAGCACATCATGTAAAGTTTGTGGCAGGAATGTCATAATATTTCTACAAGCATGTAATGGGAAAATGAGGCTGTTATGAATGCTCTGACCTTTTTTAATGAGCAAATGAAGTTTTTTCGAAGTGGACCCACTTCCAAAGCAGAGTTTACCTTTTTAAAACAACTCTAATCTTTTTATAAATCTCAGGGAGTGCGGTAAAGAGAGGTGAAAATGTCTGTGTACATGAGTTTATAGCTATTCATTTGAACAAGATGTCATAGACCTTTCTGTTGTCAGTTTTGTTATTTACATTGAATATTTGGGTGCATCAACTTGGCCACTAACAAATTAGATGCTGTAGAATTGCTCAAGTATTTCCTTTCCTCTAACCTTCCTTTCCACATCCAATAAAGAGGCATCTTATACTAGCAGACAAAAGACAATATAAATAAATACAAACATCGTGGTTCATCCATTTACTTTGTAAATCTTTAGACTTCAATCAGTTTTAGATTATATTTTCTGTTTTCTTGCAGAAATATTCTGATATTCCTTCTGGATGTGGCCCAGGCTGCACAGGATGTGACATCACAAACTACTTCCCCTGCTGTTTGTGCTTGCAAATGGTCATGAGTGTAATTCAATGAAAATAACTGTAATGCAAAACTGCCGATTATGTCCAAAGTTTATAAAATAGTTTTCAGACATTCATACAGTTTTGGAGATTGAAGCTGTTTTAAGATAATAACAATCCACTTAGTTCTTTGCTGCGTTCAGGCTAGCTGTTAGCTCATCAGTCCYGCCAAGAATAATCTTTTTCTTCAATGTGAAGCTGTTCAGAGAGCCATCTACAGCAGATATTTAATTAATTAATTTGTTTATTTAATCAGGAGAGTACACATTAATGAACAATCTTATACTTCTGTATAGACTGTAAATGAGCCAGATTATATCATAGTTGCTAATGCATCTGTAGACCTGAGGCAGGAAGAAAATAAAACAACACAAGGTGTTCAGGAAAAAACARCACATGATCACAATACTGTATGTTTTTTAACTGATTGATACTTTGTTAATTTCATTAAMAAACAAAACCATAAACAACAATTTCAAGCAAAACACACACATGTTCGGACAAATGGCATTACAATAATAAAATTAGGTAAGATGTTAATTGTTCATCGCTTTTCCACAGWAACCCACTTCACAATGGCCTAAATACCCTTTAAATGTTGACATCTAGATAATGCACAAACATAATGATAGTGTGTTTAAATGTAATTTGCGTCAGATTTGCACTGAGGCTGTTATTACCCCGTCATTAGGTCATAGGGTGACTCTGGTCTGCTGGCATAAATCCTGGTATGTGGCCCTGAGAGCTCTTTGCTCAGTCACACTGTCTTCTCTTTTCCTCTTTTCCCAGAAAATACGACTGACTGAAACAATGCTTGGCCATTCTCATACACTGATTTCTATTGGTTTTGGCTGGAGGTAGTTTTTTAGTGTTGTCAGTGAAGCTTTACACGTGAGATTATGTGCTTACTGAGGGGTCACCTCAGGGCAGACTGTTTAACCTTTATGTGTGGGCACCCAGATGTATCTCTTTTCCCCTCATGATCTACAGGAGCTTGTTTTTTTATAGTCAAATGCATAAAACGATGACTTTTTCATCAGCTGATTGTATTTATTGTCAATCCAAAAGCCTGTGGAAATATATATAGTATGGTTCATGCGGAAGAGACACAATAAGCAACAAATGCAGTATTAGATCTTATTTTCTCTATATCTAAGTGGTAAATTTGCAAGACCTTCTTTGTAACAACAATCATTGGGCAGCACAACGGCTCATTGGTTAGCACTGATGCCTCACAGCAGTAAAGTCCTGGGTTCAATCCCCAGTTTGGACCAGGGTTCTGTGCAGTTTACATGTTTTTCTCGTGCTTGCATGGATTTTCTCTTGGTACACCAGTTTCCTCCCACAGACAAAAGCATAAATGTTAGGCTGCCTTCAGGCCTCCCTTGCAAAAGAGATCTGTGATCTCAATGGTATTTGCCTGGTTAAATAAAAGATAATAAATGGCTCTGCTATGCTTTTAGTACATTCCCAGAAGTTTTTTTTTCTGCTATTTCCCATGTCCCCAAGGTGCTGACCTGTGCCCTCACCATGGCCTGTACATCAGCAGCACAAGTACTACTACAACCATTACATGTCACGGTCATACTACCACCACACTTTACCCAGGACCCTCAGTCACCTCCACAGGACCCTCAGTCACCTCCACAGGACCCTCAGTCACCTCCACTGTGATGATAAACCACAACAACTTTGCTATGGAAGTCTTATGCATGATCAGGAATCTGGAATTTTCCTTTAATATGATCGTTGGGGATTTTAATGTTTATGTTTGTTGTCTCAAGAAGCCTTTGGCTTGGGAGTTTTAAATTTTATTCAGTCTTTTAATTTTGTGAAGTGTGTTATGGGTCCTACTCATCAACAGTGTCAAACACTTGATTTAGTTCTGTCATATTGATTATCTGTTTTTAATCTAGAAATTGGAGATGCTGTTTTTTTTCAGAACATAAACCCTTTTTATTTGACACCTTTCTTAGGCCAAGTGCAATTGGAAAAATGAAAAACTACAGTTTTTTTATTGCATTGAAAATGTGTTGCGAACTTTATCAAACTACTGTTAAAATCAGAGAAAAACAAATATTTCTCTCAAATCATTGCCACAAACTTCTGTACACCATTGATTTTATTTTAAATGTGCCTCGGTCTGCCAACTCTGAGGCTTCTGTGGATATTTGTAACGATGTTTTTCATTATTTTGTTGATAAGGTCGAGGCGATCAGGTCATCTATTCCTGACTTGACATTTGACCAATCTGTCACTGTTTCCTGCTCAGCTGTCTTGATCAGTTTGAGCCTATTTCACTTCCCTTTTTTGAGAATGTTGGTCATGTGAAGCCCACATGCTCACCTGTTGGCCCTATCCCTGCATCATTTAAAAACATTGAACCCTCTATTGGACCCTCTGTTCTTGCTATTGCAAATAGTATAACTACTAGTGCTGTTCCTGATGTTTTAAAACATGCTGTAGTAAATCTAATAATGAAAAAAACTGGACTTGACCCTTTAGTTTGATCAAAATTTCAGACCAATCTCCAAACTCCCCTTTGTTTCTATCTTAGAGAAAATAGTTTTTATTCAACTAAATAAATTTTAAAAAATGAGAACGGTGTCTGAAATCTTCCAGTCTGGTTTTAAACATTTACACAGCACCGAAACGGCTTTAGCGAGGGTTTTTAATGACACCTTTTTAGCAAAGGACTCTGGTCAGTTTGTGGTTCTTGTGCTGCTGGATCGTACCACAGGTTTTGATACTGATGATCACAGTAACCTTTTATCAYGGTTAGAACACTGTGTAGGGATTACAGGAGCAGAGTGGTTCCGCTCTTACTTGAGTGACAAACGCTTTGTGTAAATGTTGGAAATTTTTTTCCACTTCAGCATCTCTTACATGTGGAGTCCCGCAGGGTTCGATTCTGGGACCACTTTTATTTTCATTATACCTGCTTCCACTGGAGCCTGTAAGGAAGTGTGGTCTTTCCTTTCATTGTTACGATGACGACTGTCAGATTTATATGCTCCTGAAACATACAAATAGTTCTATAAATCCTCTGTTGAAATACCTGGATGACATTAATTTTTAGAAGTTTTAATGATGATAAAATGGAAATGATTTTGTTCAGCCMTAGTTCTGCCAGGATCTCTCCCTGTAAATCTAGGCTCTTTTGAGCCGTATCTAAAACAATCTGTTTCTAACCTGGGGATGATTTTGGCCTCTGATTTTAAGTTTGATAAGCAGATCAACTCTGTCGTAAAGAAGAGTTTTTTCCTGCTGAGGCAGAAAGCTAAGCTTGAGCCTGTTTTAACCAGACCTGCAATGAGTTCATGCCTTCCTTCCAACCAGACTGGATTATTGTTTTGCACTTTAGGTTGGGTTTAGTCAGGCCTCCCTTTCATGTTTAACAGGAACCAGTAGGTTTGAACACATTTCACCAGTTTTGTCCTCCCTTCACTGGCTCCCTGTGTGTTTATAGAATAAAGTTTAATATTATTTTGATCACTTATAAATGCTTGCAATATCTCTTGGACCTATACTTCAACTTTATGTTCCTTCCCGGGCACTGAGATCATCTGATCAGCTGCTTCTRGTTGCACCAAAAGGAGACGGGGCTTTTTCAGCTGTGGCACCTAAACTTTGGAACGACCTACTCTGACATTAGACAAGCATCTTCCACTTTTTAAATCTCTTTTATAAACACGTCTGTTTTCTTAATACAGCTTGAGTTCTTATTTCTCTGATGCTTTACTCAACTTGTTTTCTGTTTGCTGTGAATGTCTCTGCATTTTTTTTTGTATTTGCTTCATTTTAAGTGATGGTGTAAAGTGTGAAGTGCTTTGGTCAACTTTAAATGTGTTATACAAATAAAATTGACACTGACATCAGAGGCATCACTGCCCAACCACACTCCATCATGTTAACAAGGACCCACTGAAGACCTCGCCAAGCCAAAGACCTTCCACATTCTGGCAGGTTTTAGAAGTGGGGTCATCATCCAGTGTGAAGGGGTGTTAGGTAAAACAGAAATACGTGGAAATAAAAACTTGCGCCGTAGGAAATATTGTTGGTATTTCCTTTTCGCTCTGTGTATTACGTCCTACTGGTCTTCCAGCACTCTGTGCTTTTCATGCCAGAGTTTTAAACTAAAATCTTTACAAGAAAGGACGGAGTTGTAGCTGCTTTGGTCAAACCTAACTTAATGCAGTGTTGAGTAGGGGTGCACCGATAACAGTTTTCTGGCTGATCACTGATCTTTAAAATGTCTGACCTGCCGATTCAGATTTTTTAAATAGCTGACACTGTCAGGTGTTATAAGGTCATAATATACCTTCAATGTACCAATCTTATTTTATTGAAAAACCATTGAACAATATGCTTAAAACAATACAAACTTGTTTTAACAGGACATTAGGTAGTGCTCACAGCAGAGCTAAAGGGGACAGTGGCTGATTTTCAGACCTTTGTGGAGGTAGATGAGAAGCTGAGCTTGTCAATTAAACGTATCTAAGTATCGGCCGATCTCTCATCTTCCAAAATTAAGGAAATCGGTGCCAATAAATAGGTTGGCCGGTTTATTGATGCACTAGTATTGTGAGTTTCTGCAATATCTGTTAGTGCTCAGAATATGTGTTGTGAAGGACCGTCAGTGATAACAACATGACTGAGTTATAACCATTCTTGTGTTGTCTGATGGTTATTAGTAGTAACGGCAATCTCAATTTGGGGTGCAACATACGTTCTTTATTTAATTTAATTTAATTTAATTTTAGAACAGGTTTAAACGGCCTTATAGCAAAGAGCAAGAAATAATACTCATTCAAATAAAAAAAAGTACACACAAAAGTAGAAACTAAAGATGATAATAATATAACATTAGGTGATTACATAAATTTGTTCAGTTCATTAGATATTTTGCTAACAGACAGGGCTGATGCCAATAATGTGCAGCACTCACAGTTTGGGTTGTGAATTAGTCTCAGCTACTACAACACCAAAGTGTAACTCAGTATCTTTAAAATGGACTGAGTTGTAGCCATTTTTGTGTTTTCAGAGGTCACTGAGTTGCTGCTGCCATCTTGAGTTGGATTGACTTCAAAAATGAAATAATTGTAGATAAATGTCCAATTATTACTTCCTGCAAGTTTCATTAAACTTCACCCAGTAGTTCATGAGATATTTTACCAACAGATAGACAAATTAACCGATATAAATATTATGGGCAAAAACATTACCACATTTTCACCTATGTTGGAAGGTAATAGAGATGTCAAAAGTATTCACATTCATTACTTAAGTAGAAGTATAGATACTAGGGTTTAAAAATACTTTTTTGGAAGTAGAAGTATCAACTCGAGCTTTTTACTCAAGTAAAAGTATAAAAGTATTGGTTTTAAAAATACTTAAAGTATAAAAATAAAAGTAATGAACACTATAAAAAAG
>NW_013952577.1:1061488-1072955 GCF_001266775.1 Austrofundulus limnaeus | reverse complement strand
TACCACTACTGTGCATGTGTGTCAAGGACAGAAAGGCAGATGTGGCAGTGGAAGGTGTCAAAGCAGTTTGGAGAGAAAAACAAAGTAAAGAACAAAAAAAAAAAGAAAACGATTAATCGATTATTAAATTAGCCATAGGTTATTTTAATAATTGATTAGTTGTCGATTAATCGATTAATCGTAGCAGCCCTATTTGTCAGACAAATTTAATTTAATTTGGAAGCCTTATCAACATTGACTGGCTTCATTCACTTCCTCCACTGCCATTGATAAAATAACTAGCAGAAACTGCGCAGAAAATTGATGTCGTTCAAAACTCTGCCTCCTGTTTTCTGATTGGCCCAGGTGAAATAAACTACAAGCAGACACTGTGCAGAAAATCTACGTTCTGTTCTCTGATTGGACGAAAATCCTCCCAAAGAAATCCTTGTCTATGGGAGAAATTTTAGACGTAGCAGTGAAGGGAAACTACTACACTGGTGTGATGGAGTGAGTTCAGTCCAATAGGATGTCAGAATGGTATATATTTACACTTTTTACACTTATATTTACACTTCTCATCAACCACAATCAAATTCACTCTACCATGGGCTCCATGTGTCTGGATAGATTTATATTTATTAATTTTTTCCTGAACAATGAAAAGATGGAATAAAAACAAGTCAACGTTAAATAGAAATGAAATACTTTTTGCATTTTTAAAAAGTAAGGAGTAGAAAGTACAGATAATTGAATTAAAAAGTAAGAAGTAAAAAAGTAGTCTGAAAAATAATTACTCCACTAAAGTATAAATAACCAAAACTACTACTTAAGTAAAGTAACAAAGTATTTGTACTTAGTTACTTGACACCTCTGGAAGGTAAACATRCAGTTCACTTACAGCTCAACAAGTCTGTTCCTGCAGGTTTCTGGACACCTTCATTTCTGCCACAAGATGTCAGCATTTACCAGCCTTATAATGAGAAAAACCAGAAACCACKGACTTTTTCAGTTCAGAGATTTGGTGCCTTTTGTTTTTAGTAAAATCAGACTGTTAACATTAATACAAGGTAAAAACAAAAGTCCCAATTTAAGTTTAAAAAAGTTTTAATTTAAAGTTTTTTAAATAAGTTCTGAGTTTATTAAATAACTTAACTCATAGTTTTGTACACACAAGCTGTATGATTAAAACGTCTAAATGTGAAATATGGGAAAAGTAAAGGAATATAACAGCCCAAATCATGCGTCCTGCTGAGCTGCRGGCAGATATTTGGGAGATAAAAGTGAAGGGATCAGTTAGTGGGGGACAAACTCAGAGCAGCTTTTATGCAAATCGTCCAGTTCAGCATGTTTTTATTGGACAGCTCTGTGGAGGTGTAGTCTGGAAGGCGTGCCAGCCCCGCTCTGCCTTTATGAGGGAAAGTGCGCTTCATCCTGAACAGCRGAGGTGCGTTCAGGGGTTTTTAGGAATCACTGCTTCTCTCTGGTCCTCAACCCGAACCAGCAGCGCACCAAACTCAACTCTGTGCGGAGTTGGAGAGCCCGGGAGCACTTTAAAACATTTATTTATTTATTGTTTCCTCATTGCAAATGTTTGCTTTTTGAGCCAACATCCAAGTCTGGAACTGTTTCTTTTTATATCACACGTGAGTGCGTCTCTGACTGTATGAACTGTCAGTGGACACTCGGAGCTCCGTGACGAGTTTTTTTTTTTTTTAATCGTCCTGATCTGGGGGCTCTGCAGAAACCCACCCATGGATTTCGTCGGTGAGTTTGACATGATGAAGTTCGGCGTGAAGAAGGAGACCATGCCCGGCTTGGATCGCTCCTACATCGGGCCGTGCGGCGCGCTCCAGAGACCCGACTCCGTGTCCTCCACCCCGGGCAGCACGCCGTGCAACTCGGTCCCCTCGTCGCCGAACGTCATCCCGAACGAGCAGAGGAACAACCCCGGGAGCGACCAGTTCTGGATACCCAACAACGGCGGGTACCCTCACCAGATGTACCCCCAGGCGTTCGGCCTGACCCCGGAGGACGCGATGGAGGCCCTGATCGGCGCCACGACRACGCAGCAGGGTCACCCGTCCGCGCCCCACCACGGCCACCACCCGCAGGCTTTCCAGGCTGACTACGACGGGTACCTGAACGAGCCCGTCCAGCAGCACTACCCGGGCCTCCCGGGTCACCCCGACATGCAGGGCATCCCCACGAGCCACTGCCAAGACCCGTATCTGAAGGACGAGCTGGGCAGCCCGTGCCCCCAGTCCCCGGAGGCCCAGCAGCAGCAGCAGGTCCTCGGGGCGCACCACCAGCTCCAGCAGCCGCACGGCCGCCACGACCGGCGCTCCAACGCCGACGCGCTGTTYTCGGACGAGCAGCTGGTGAACATGTCGGTCCGGGAGCTCAACCGGCTGCTCCGGGGCCTCAGCAAGGACGAGGTGATGCGTCTGAAGCAGAAGCGCCGGACCCTGAAAAACCGGGGCTACGCGCAGTCGTGCCGCTACAAGCGCGTGCAGCAGAAGCACATCCTGGAGCACGAGAAGACGAGCCTGGTGTCACAGGTGGAGCAGCTGAAACACGAACTCAGCAGGCTCATCCGGGAGAGGGACGCGTACAAACTGAAATGTGAGAAACTGTCCGGGGCGAACTGCTACCACGAAACCGGGTCCACCAGTGACACCCCGTCCTCACCCGAGTACTCCATGTGAGGGTTCAAAACAAACCATCATGGCCTCATGGAGTTTTTACAGCAGAGAGAAAAGACTGAAAGCCTCACAGAAGCAGGAGTTGTGAGGTGAAGCATGCATGCTGGACATGTATGAACGTTTTATTTTATACCGCCCTAAAAAAATATCTGTATTTTGACTGAAAGGAGATACTTGAAATCAGAGAATATTTGCTTCATGTGCATGTAATCCTTTTACTTCTTGATTGACCTTCTTTTTTTATTTTTATTTTTTGGATCATTTTAATTTGCTTTAGTTTTTGTTGCTCAATTTAGTGTTTTATTTGTGTGTGTGTGTGTGTGTGTGTGTGTGTGTGTGTGTGTGTGTGTGTGTGTGTGTGTGTGTGTGTGTTTCTGAGAAAAAAAAAGAGGACAAGAACCCAAACCAATGATGCATTTTGCAGAGCTGATTCTGCTGGACAGACACGTTTTGCTGTTTCCTTTAAATATAACACATGATTGTGCAAAAAAAAATTAAAAAAAGAAAAGAAAGAATAAGCAATGCAGATTATTTTTAAACCTGTTTTTATTTCATTTGCTATGAATCAATAAACCCTTTGTGACTTTTTAAAGTTGTGTCCCCGTCGGCTGAAAAATTATTTTCTCGCAACAAATAGGCTGCTGTGACATCTATCCACATGCACATTTTTGTCTTCTCGTTACAGTTAGTTAATTTGTTGTCATTTTACAGTCTTTTCCAACACAGTTACTGTCTAGTGCACAACATAAAACAATAAAATAATAATTTTTGCACAGTGAAGCTGTATGCGAAGAAGCTGACTGGTGCAGTGGTGGTTCTCAGAGGGTGGCCCAGAATGGAAAAAAAAAAAATCTTGTCATTTTATTTTCAGGCTATTTGTTTATAACTCTACAGAACTTTAATCGCAATCCAAACTCACTGATTTTGAATTGATTTATAAAAACCCACAACCTTCAAAGTGTTGTTTGTCAAATCCAATAAATACAGGTCTTAACTGAAACTGGAAAAAAAACAGCAAAAAAAACAGGAAGTAGCTGACAAATGACACCCAGTTTTGTGTCATTTATGCAATTTGCAGACAAATAACCTTCCGTCCATTCATTTCATTTAGCCACTTGGACGTTCAGGGTGGTGGAGGAGCTGGTGTCTGTCACCAGCAGTTATTGTGCGAGAGGCGGGGTGTGCTCCCTGGACTGGTGGAGTCCATCACAGGGCAGACGTGACGGCACACATTTAAGTCCTAAAGTGAAACATTTGCCACGCAAACATTCATTTCTACTTTTATATGAAAGGAAGAAGTATTTCAGTTGTTTGTTAGAAGCTGGGCATGTTTGTGTGTGTCAGCAGCGTCAGTGGTGAATGGTCCTTCCCTGACCTTTGCCCCTCTGTGGAGTGCTGCTTCCTGTGAGACCCCAGCATGTGAAAGCACAGGGCTGGGACGGTGAAGGGGAGGKGGGTGACCGTCCGGGGCTGCGGGGCACAGATAAAACGGAGTGGAAATCATGCTTCCCCTCTGCTCTCTTCCTCAGACAAACAGATCACCTCTGCGTTCATCGACAGAGGAAGTGAGGAACAACAACCACAGCGCTCCTCTGACACTGGCTCCTGAGGAATTTTCTCACTCCCGTCTGTGGTTTTTATTTTTTTTTTGCTTTTAATTTGTTTTTGGGTTAATCCTCGAAGCTTCTTCCCTGGCTGGTTCCCTGCTCATGACTAGAATAATATTTGGATGACCGTAATAGGTCCAAGGTCAGGGTGATAATGGTTGAAAAGTGGTTACATTGTGACTTTATAACCTCTGCGCTGRAAAGCTCAGAGTGGTTTACTGTCACAGGAGACTTTGTAACTTTTCACTCCCCTCCTGTGAGAGTTGAGGTGGGCAGGTGGCTTCAGTCTGGACACAAGCTCCCTTTTTTTATGTGTGACCCCTTCCTCCTCCTCCTTCTCCTCCTCCTCCTCCTGACAGGGTTGACCTCAGCTGTGTGGTGGGAACAGAGCACAGGTGCAGAAACACTTTCCTTTTTGATTTAAAGGCAGTGAGGCTGCCTCACTTAAACATTACTGAGATAACTAAAACTTTATTTTATTTAAAAATATATTTTAGCCGTTTTAATTAACATATTTTCATTGTGACAAATTATTATTATTGTTATATGTTTAAATCTAAGACATTAGAGGCCGAACATTCTGCCTTCTACGTTAGACGTTTGACACAATTTTTTTTCTCAGCTAGGTTTTTATCAAAATAAGTAACACAAAAAATTAAATGTTTATTTTTTTAATATCAACTTCTTTGGAGAAACGCTGGAGACATTTTGGTCAAACCTTGAAAATAATGTTTTGCGTGATTTCATGTGACAGAAGATGTGACGCTGAAAGAATGATTTTTAAATTTCTCTCAGCTGCCAAACTATCATCAACACAACTGACTAAATTATTTTAGTGTTTTAAGACCGACTATAAAAGATTGCAGACCCTCATCTAATGATTACTTTCTGGAGGTCTCATTACATTTGTCCAGTGGTTCATGAGATATTTTGCTAACACACTGGCAGAGTTGACTCCAACATTTAGTGCAGGGAGTTGTTGTTTTTTCTCCCTTCTTCAGGGATCCCCAAAGCGAACAAYCTTTGCAGAATAAACTGTAAAAATTAGAATCTTCTCAAATTAAGTCAAATAATCTTTCAGTGCAGTAGTTTTGGACTTTGTAAGACTTCTTGAAACAAGGATCTGGGGAACCCTTTATAAACCCTGTTCTCTTTTTGAAATACTGTCATTTTAACCCCTAATTGCAATGGTAATATTAGTTTTTGTTTGGTTTAGTTTGTTTTCCAAGTGCATTGTTTCCTATATGCAAGTTTTAAAATAAGAAAACTTTTTTGAGGACCCCTAATATGTTGCTCATGAACTCCTTGGGGGTCCTGGGACCCCAGTTTGAGAACCTCTGATCTAACATATTCTGCTCTTGCTTAGTATATCAGCTTTAAAACATGATGAAAAATACTTTTGTCTGGATCTCAGAATGAAAGACTTGGTTAGAGGGACAGTTTTTTCAGTGTAGATTTGATATGGKTTTTTTTTTCTGTCAWATRGGCTCAAACCTGCAGCCTCAGGATTGTGAGGTCACAGCACTGACCACTGAGCTACCGCAGCGTCAGTGAGTCACACTTCAAGTGTTCTCAGTTACTGCCACACGAAAATTTTAGCTCAATTTCTGCAAAATTGACTGAATTACATTTTGTGGCTTTAAATGTTAGTGGGCTGGGATTAAATCTAAAAGTAAGTTGTATGTACCGGTACATCAAATGATTACTTTAAGAAAGGTTAATTAAAATCAGTCGTCTAGGGTTGGGCAATATTGGCAAAAAAAAAAAATCACGATTAATTGTGGTATTTAGCCGATAACGATTAATTTTACGATTAATCCCCTGGAGTCCCTGGACACCCTTATTTCATAGTCACATRACCAATTTAGTGGGAAAGATTTGCTCTTCATAAAAATCAGTTCCAAATTGTGTCAAAATTACAGACTTCAGGTTATACATCAAATTTTAAATTGTGTCAACAGATAAATAAATTACAGAGCGTTTTTTTAAATGTTCGTCATACTTGAAGCGGAGAGGAGTGGACTCTGCCTGGTGGCATTAATCGTATTAATCATCAAGTGCCAAAAAATAATTGATTAATGTTTTTCTGATGATTAATTGCACACAATATGATTAAGCCCAACCCTACTCTGGTTTATGTGATATTTTGCTAACAATACACACAGACAGGAAACAACTGYCCAGCAGGGTCAAAGCCTGAGTTTAACAGCAAATCTGCTCAAATGTTTGTTTTCCTGAAATACTTGACAAAGCAGTTCAGTTAAATATGTTGTACTCTTACTAATAGATATTTAATATATTTAGAAGACACAGTTAGATCACATCTTCAAACAAACTAAAAATGTCCCAACCTAAATCCCACGCAGACTGAAGTATCTTGCATCACGTCGAACATTTTGCGTCGCATCATTTTTTCAAGTCCTACGTGCTCCGAGCGGCACATGTTCACAGATTTTAGGAGGTGCGGTTCCTCCGAACAAAGCGGTTCTTTGTGTGTTTGTGCTCTTGCACACATCACATGTGGCCTTCCAAGCGACAGTGGAATAATACAGTGGAAGTGTTTGCGAGGTTTGTGGTGYTGTGTGACAGTGTACTGCTGTAGAAACGATTAGCCAGCTCTTTTCCCTCGCATGTGATAGGCTGGCTGGGCCTGATGTGGGAGCCTCGCTCTCCCCACCCTCCCCTCCTTTTTTCTTGCCACCAACACCCCGAGCCTACAGCGCCTGAGGCTGACTACTGAGTCAGCAAGAGTGAAAGGTGTCTGCATGGCTGTGGCATCAGAACGAGAGAAAGACGAACGAAGGAGCGGGGAAACTGCTCAGATTGTAAACTGCTCTGTTAATAAAAATGTATATTTAGAAGGTGGAAGTGTGCCGAAACAAGCCAGGGAGGTCTAAAGAGGACCAAACTTAATTTTTAATGTTTTAAAAGCATCTTTACAATCTGTGACGTAGCATTTTCTGAAAGAATGCCTATCGCCCGCCGCCTWTCATGCCAGAGCTTTAAACTCTATGATCATCTTTTGTTGAGAAATGATGAATTCCCTGCAGTTTTGGTCAAATCTGGAAAATAATCAGCAGATGTGGTGTTGTGAGAAATCATGCTCAGAGTTTCAGAGAGGATCTCGCCTAATGCCACGTCAAATTTTAGCTCATTTCTGTAATATTTGACCTAATTGCAGCCATGTCTGTTTAGATTTAGCTTAATTAGTGGCCTTCTTGAACTTGGTCGACTCCAGTACTGAGCTGATGTACAACCAGTGTTTACATTTTAAAAGTTTCATTCAGATCTGTCCAGTGGTTCATGAAATATTTTGCTAATGGACAAACAAGGCTGACTCCATCAGTTAATGGCAAAATTTAAGCAAAGATCTTGTGCAAAGAGGAGCATGTGAAATGGTTTTATGAATACGTCTTAGCTTGAACCACTCCAGATTTTATCTCAACATCTGAAACATTAAGTGAATTATAGTCATTTTTTGTAATCATAAGGTGAGYTGGCTTCAGTGGCCATCTTGAACCAGGTTGACTTCAACGGTTAAAGAGTTGTTGATGTGCATTCAGTTATTACTTTCTGAAGGTTTTATTAAAATTCATCCAGTGGTCAATGAGGATTATAACAGACAGACAGAATGGACTGCATGGAAAACAAACAAACATTTAAATCTTGTGCAGCGCTCACAATGTGTGGTGGGCTTGACTCTCAGCTACTACCACACTACGGCTGTGTCTCAATTCAGGGGTCGCAGCCCACGTAGACCCCGCCCCACGTTGGCCACACCACGGGCAGTGTCAGCTGTGAAATGAAACGGTCTAGTGTGACGTGTGTTTGAGTGGCCACGCCCTGCCCCGTTAACATGGTGATATGTTTTTTATCACATCGCTTCAGTTGTTTACTGTATAACAGGGCTTTTCAACTAAATTGCTCCGGGGGCCACAGTTAATGCAGAACAACAGCTGAGCAACAGCAATTAAAGTCAATATGTAATTAAACCAAGTATTACAAAGATCTGTTACCTTTGAAATAGTTTATTTTGCTGCATTTAATCATTAATACAACATACAGTGCCCTATGGAATAAAAGTAGTGATAATAAAACAATATTAAAAACAAAAAGAAAACATTCTGCCTCCTATTTGACACAAATTTTATTTTGACATCTCTGACTTGCCAAGTTTTAATTTTCACTTTCATAGTTTCTTCTACTCCTTTTTTAACTGTCTTAGAAATTCATAAAAAATGTTTTTTTACCAGCTTGTGGCCAAGATTCTGATGTTTCTGTATATACCAAACAAGTCTATGTTTAACTAAAATAACTCATAGTAACCTGGGGTTTGGGCTTAACAGATGGATGAACCATTGGTGGGCCGCATTTTGGTCACTTGTGGGCCGGATGTTCAATAGCCCTRCTGTATAACTTCACAAAATTTCATATTATCAAAACATTAGACATGACAAAATAAAACATTAATATTTTGGGTTTAGCTCCAGTATCATTATTTGTAATTGTATTTTATTTAACATTGCAGTATAATTTTCATCAGCTAAACTTACTTTTAAAAATGAGTTCTTTGGTCTGTGATAAATTTCCAAACTTCACCATAAAAAAACAACAACTCTGTTGTAAAAAAAAAAACTTCCACCATCTTAATTTTTCTGTGTAGTTTGCTGGCGGCGCAATGAATTCTGGGATATCGTTGGCTGTGTAGGATACTCAGACGCAGCCTACATTTCCTGGGTATTGCGGCTGTGTGAGTACCAGGCTGTATGAACTGGGACAGCCTACAGTGAGGGGCAGTGACGTAASCAGCTAACAAATGTGCACTACATCGGCTGCAACCCTTGAATTGAGACACCGCCAACATGTTAGCTCTGTATTCTTAAAATTAACTTAACGATAGTTAAACCATTTTTGTGCTTACTCGGCTGTAGCAACCATAATTTATGGTCAACAGAAGATAATCTGTAGATCAGTTGAATGGTTACTTTCATTCAGATTTGTCCATTTGGTGGTTGAATATTTTGCTAGCAAACAAACACACAAGTTTATTTTTCTATCCTTATTAGGACCGTGTATTGACTCACAGTCCTAATATGGTCCCATTCATTTCTGCAGCCTAACCCTAAACCTAACCAGTAACCCAAAAATGGCGTTTATGTGCTTGGTCCCCAAAAGGACTCCTGGTCCTGACAGGGTAGGTGTATACACACACAGAGACAAGTGAAAACATTATTGTCCCCCTTTTGCCTTTCAGGCCTTTTCTAAAAACAGGGACTTTTCTCTTTTCTTGGCCAATGACAATAATTGCTATAAATTTACCTAAAAAGTACTTTAATCCATTGAATAATGCCTCCGGATGGGGCTTGCTAAGTGAAAACACTTTATCTAAATCAGTTGAGCACAGTGCCAGCCTCTTGGCTGAGCGCTGGGTTCTGCCAAGGCCTGGCTGCGTCTCAGACAGCGGACACAGACAGGAATGCTGCAGATACTCACCATTGTGTGGGGAGAGGCAGAGGAATGCAGGCTGCCAGGCTGCGTACACAAACTCCAATGAACACAGCCAGAGGCCTCGAGCTGTGAGTGGAAGGCCAAAAGACCCCACAGTCAAACTCCACTGACCGCCTCCTCCTGTCGAATCGTTACAGCTTTCCCTCCACAGCTCGGCTATCTTAAACACGGTCCTGTTAAAAACTGTCTCATAATCAGTCAGAGATTAGATTCTTCAGTTTCAGATATCTCATCAATCAGCTCTTCAATGCCTTCCTGTTTTAAGTTGAATGTTTTTTCAATCTAACTACTTCCTGCTTTTTTAGCCATTCATATATTAAAACCATCATGTCACTCAACAGACAGCTGCTACAACTTCTTTGTTTTTAATCTTGCATATTTTTAACATATTTGTATTTATTTAAAAATGTTATCTCTATAGAAATACATGCATGCAAAAACTTTGTTTATTCAATATTTTATTCAGCATAGGTTATTTATTTTTGCTATTTTTAGCTACCACTTTGCAAGATTTATCTTTTAGCAAGGCTTTTATTGCATATATATTTAAGCAAGCCTTTAGCAATTTTAACATTTTTGCTTATATTTTTTGTAGTTAGTTATAGTTCTTGACTACCTTCATTTTGTAGTCAACCTTGCTACTTTTGGTTGTTATAAAGCATTTGATTTTCTTTAGCTTTTAGCTAATGTTTTGCTACTTTTAGTTATCCTTTTGCTACAGTTATCTTTTAGCTTTTATTACTAAAAGCTAAAAGAAAAAAGCAAAAGGACAACTAAGCCATTAGTTGTCCTTTTGCTTATTGTAGCTTTTTACTACTTTAATTTTTTTATTTATCTTTTTGCTGCTTTTGATTTTTACCTAGAATTTGGTTTTCTTTAGCTTTTAGCTAATGTTTTGCTACTTTTAGCTAGGCTTTTGCTACAGTTAGATTTTAGCTAGGCATACATGACTTTTAACTTTTAGCCGGCCTTTTGCTTATTTTAGTTTTCAGTTTTTTTTAACCTTCGTGTTTTTGGTTAGCCTTTTGCTACTTTTGTTTTTTTGTATATCACATTATTCTTTTTAGCTTTTAGCTAAAGTTTTGCTACTTTTAGCTAGGATTTTGCTGCTATGGGCTTTTAGCTGCTTGCTTTTTTAACCTTTAGCTACTGTTCCTTTTTGTTAGCTTTAACAACTCAGTTTCATCTTCTTCAGCAGATTTCAGCTGTCATTCAGCTGTTAGCGATGGCTCTGCTTTATGTCTCTAGCTGACAGTAATGATCGTCCTCAGTGGCTAAATGTCTTCTGTCCAGACTTTCGACGCTCGTCAACAAACCGTTTCCAGCCGCAGCCAGTTCTTCCACGGCCGTTTTGCAACCGTGCAGAGCACGACGATGGTCTCTGAGAGTGGCTTCATGTGAAGAGCAGAGCAGAGATTTGGATGGAGGACAGGATGGATGAGGGGGCTTCCTCTTTCACTTCCTACATGTGGGTCCAGTCAAGTGACTCTGTGTGAGAGTGTTGGGTTGGATGTCGCAGGGAAACGCAGCTTCGATGGCTGTGGTTTCCGCTCAGGATGTCCAGTCGTTTCTGCTTGCAGTTGTGACACCGTGAATCATGCAGCGATCACACACGCACACAGACATCTCCATGGACAAGGCGCACACACACACACACACACACACACA
>NW_013952577.1:1058888-1060488 GCF_001266775.1 Austrofundulus limnaeus | reverse complement strand
AACTGGAATCGGTCTTTCCTGCATAAATTATGATGTTTTTTTCTGCCCTGTTGCCACATCCTGACAGACTTAACAGTAATTATGACCTGACTACTGGTAATGACTAAAGCAATCACATGATGGACCCTGCAGGACCCAATAGAGTGGATTAATGTGTAGCACCACAACAATAAAGTTTGCTATCTTATTGGCTGTAATAAGGAACCTGACTTCCTGGGGACGTTGTGTTCAGCGTGTTTGTGCACGGACTCCTGGGGATCTGATTGGACGGACCCGTGATAAAGAGCTTGTCACGTTTCAGTGGACACCACTGACAGATCTGTGACAAAGTCCTGTTCCATTACAGACCCTGGACTTTGGATTCGGAGCAAAGGGTGATCCACTGTATGTAATAATTAKACTTACGGTGAGGAAGAACCGCTAATAAACAGCGAGCTAACCGAGGTGAAAAATAACCCAGAGGTTTACTGGAATTCACAGCACAAGGTGAACAAACTGTGTGGTCTGCGAGAACATGAGCGACTGGCCCGTATATGTTCTAATAATGTCAACACCTCCACTTTCCTTCCTTCCACGATTTCACACCGTGTTCTCTGGTTTCATAAGTGTGACACTGCAGGAGAGGAGAGGAGAATCTTCTTTCATTCCTCTGCAAGGATTTCCTTTTCACTTTTATGGGGGTCATGCAGCTGGCAGGCGCCCTCCTGTTTCTGTCCATAATGTTGACAGGGGTCCATTAGTGCACAGTAGAAACACGAGCTACAGAGGTTAACACAGACTGCACCCCCCCCCCCCCCCCCACACACACACACACAAAGAGCCTCTTCTCTTTCCACAACCCCCAGCTCCCAGTACTTAACCCACCTATCTATAGTTAAAGATAATTGTAGCTCTCAGTTGTTGACAAAGCTCGGCTGATTAAGGGTCAACGGCTGCTCCGACACCAGCGTGTGTGATCCTGACAAGTTTGTTTCCAAATCTGCAAAAGATCTGTTCCCCGCGGGACAATATTTTGGTCTGTAACGTTCTTTCATCCAGGAAACTAAAGCCTTTTCTTTCGGCTGTCGCCTCTCAGCGAGAAGGTTGCCGGATCGAATCCCAGGCTGTGGACCTTTCTGGGTTTGCCTGTACTCTCCATGCATGTGTGGGTTTTCTTCCAGGTACTCCGGTTTTCTCCCACAGACCAAACTCATGCATGTTGGGCTGATTAGTGAGAGMGTGAACGGTTGATCGTCTCGGTTAGTGTTGGGCAAAAATCTTATCGTGTGCAATCAATCGTCAGGAAAACTGTCATAAATTTATCCTGATGCATCTCAGTAATCCAGGTAGAAAAAAATCAAAAAGAAAAAATAAGTAGGTCCTCTGGATGGGTTCTTCTTTAGTGAAACGTTTCGTCTCTCCTCCAAAAGACTTCTTCAGTCTGATGAGTTACAGTTTCCAGTGTCAGGAGGACTGTGATCAGTTATACATTGGGGAAACAAAACCACTGTAATAAATTTATATAATGAGGTGTGCTTTTTTTTCTGAACTCAGTATGTTTTATAATTAGTTGTTAATGCAGGCATAAATACACACATTTTATATATAGTATGTATGTATG
>NW_013952577.1:1056764-1058283 GCF_001266775.1 Austrofundulus limnaeus | reverse complement strand
CATACATACATACTATATATAAAATGTGTGTATTTATGCCTGCATTAACAACTAATTATAAAACATACTGAGTTCAGAAAAAAAAGCACACCTCATTATATAAATTTATTACAGTGGTTTTGTTTCCCCAATGTATAACTGATCACAGTCCTCCTGACACTGGAAACTGTAACTCATCAGACTGAAGAAGTCTTTTGGAGGAGAGACGAAACGTTTCACTAAAGAAGAACCCATCCAGAGGACCTACTTATTTTTTCTTTTTGATGTCATAAATTTATATTTACCACTTTGAAATTAGTGCAATAATGTGACAATGATGTATTTTTGTGTGTGAAAGGTRCTCATGTGAGCCCAGTGGTAGAAGTCAGTAACCCTACAAATGTTTTTAATCAAGACCGTCGGGTCACATGCAAGTGCAGTTGTCATCTATTGATCGTCATTTTAATCATCTGCTAAATAAATGGCATAATTAATTGTGATTTTTTTTTGCCACTTTGGCCCAACCCTAGTCTCTGTTGTCCTGTGATGGTTTTGCAACCTGTCCATGGTGTACCCCGCCCCTCGCAGTGACTGCTGGATATGGGCAGCAGTGACCCCTGTGAACGGAGAGGCAGAAGCAGATACAGATAATGGACGGATTACTTTAAAATAAACAGCTGGTGACTGAAAATGAAAAACAAAAGATAAAATCTTCTAAATCTGGAGGAAGAAGTTTGCATGAATGTGATTTGACTTCCCTGCAGCACAAAGTAAGAAGATTTAATGTGAAGTCAGGATGGATGCTGAGACTCCAACCATGTAGCGCTCAGCACCCGTCTTTAGGTTTCTTAGTGTGTTTCTGTCATTCGGCTATGGCAGCGGTGTCATGTGTTTTGTTTGAGACTAGCACGGCTCCTTGGAACTGACTGGGTGTGTCGTTCTCCCACTAATGYGTCACGTCAACATCTATCTTGTGTCATCCTTCCTTCTTTCATGTTTCTCAGAAACTCTCTGCCGTGTTTAAAGCTCCAGATGATTTTAGACCAACTGAAATGTGTCTGGTGGTTCTCGGACCGTTCACACACCCTCTCCTCGCCGTCTTAATCAACGTTAGCTAAAATAACTGACGAGCATAAAAAAGCCGCTCGGTGYGGTCGGACTGTCGGAGTGAGACGTTTGTGGTTGAGCAACACAGAGCTTTATAAAGGATCTATTTAAAGGGATGCAGGCCTTTATCCGACAGTGAACCCAAGCACTTGTTTGTTCTTCTTGTGGCCAAGATACAGGAAGTACTTTGTTCTGGGTTCCTAAATGGAAAAATAAAAGAAGACTTCTCAAATGAAAGGTTACAAACAAAAGACAATGTTTGTTGTGTGATTAAAATCTTCCACTTATTTCAGATGTTGTTTTAGACTGCAGGCTGGCTCATAAATCTGCTTTCTGCACCTTTATCACCACTAAACTTAAAAATTATATGCAATAAATATATTGGCAGTAAAAACCTATATCCATCCATCCATCCATCCATCCATCCATCCAT
>NW_013952577.1:1054221-1056458 GCF_001266775.1 Austrofundulus limnaeus | reverse complement strand
TATATATTTATATTAGATTAGTTTAGATTAGATTTATTGTCCCCAATGGACAATTTGCTTTACAGACAGCAAATAGCATACAAAAATAAATAAATAAAAAATAAGCATATTAATAAACCAAGCTGAATCTTGTTTATCTTCTAGGAACTGCCATAAATGTTTCTGTAACCTGTGCAGTTTGACCTGATTGTTTTAATTTGAACATTTCGGTTTTAGTTTTTTCAATAAATTTCAGCACTCAGCATCCACTTTGCATTTTTGCAAAAAAAAAAAAGTTTTAAATTAATTTGAACAACTTAGTCTTTTCTAAGTAAATTAGTAACATTTGGTTAAGGAAAAATGACATAGACCCAAATTAGTATTACAGCAAATCTAATTTTCTGAAAAAAATTTTCTTAGTAGTTATAAATTAGTACTACTACTAATAATAATAATGTTCTTTTTAACATTTTAATAAGAATGTTACTTGTTTTTTAACACACTGACTGTTATGTCACAGATGTTTGCCTCACTGTAACCTTTGGTCACTTAATCAATTGACAACTAAAGCAACCCCTCACCCCCTTTAAATCATATAAAAGCCAATAATTATTGAGCTAACAGACACCATATGTCTCAAAGAATATTAAATATTTAAAATAATAGTCCTGCAGTTATTACTTGTACACCCTAAATTCAACAAAGTTGTGTAAAATGCAACAAAAAACAAAATGCACAGATTTGTGAATCTCAAACACATTTCATTCACAATCAAACACAGAATACATATCTACTGTTTCAAATCACATATTGTTCTACTTTTAGAAAACAATAAGGTCATTTTGAATTTAAAGGCAGCAGTACATCTCAAAAAATGGGGAAATGGACATGTTTACATGAAGCATTCCCTCTTCTTTTAAAGGAAAATGTAAGTACGTTTTTTTCTGTTGCACCTTTAAACAAAAAGAAAACATAAATTCCTTATAATAATGATTTTTGAGCTGATTTTTGAAGGAGACTAGATGTGATGGACTTGTGACCTGTCCAGGGTGTACCCCGACCCTCGCACTGTGACTACTGGATATGGGTACCAGTGGACCCCCATGACCCTGAATAGGAATAAGCAGGTATAGATAATGGATGGATGGACTATAGAGTCCAAAGATATACTGTTGTAGAGTTTGGAGCAATAGTTTCCAATGATTTGTCTCCTTTAGTCTTTACCCTGATAACAGCAGACTGTAAACATCTAGGAACTGAGGAGACCGGCTGCTGGAGGTTTTGGGAGGGAATGTTGTCACGTTCTTGTCTGATGTAGGATTCTACCTGATCAGAAGTCCTGGGTCTTCTTTGTTGGATTTCTTTTTTCATGATGTGTTGAAACTTTGCTACTATTAAGCCATGCAGCCGTTGTGGATGCAGTATGGGCTTTAACATTGTTTTGCTGAAATATACAAGACCTTCCCAGAAAATAAAAAATTCATCTGAGAGCATATGTTCTAAAACTTTTTTATACTTTTCTACATTCATTGTGCCTTTCTGGATGTGTAAACAGGCATTACTGCACCCCCATACCATCAGAGAGGCAGGGTTTTAAACTGCAAGCTTATAACAGTTCAAATGGTCGCTCTCCTGTTTAGTATGGAAAATGTCTTTGGTTTCCAAAAGGAGCTCAGAGAAGACAGTAGTGTTTATGAATGATGTTCACATTCAGCTACTCCTTTGCCTGATAGAGCTTTAGTCAACATTTGTGGATGGCGCAGTGAACTGTGTTTACAGACAACGATTTGTTAAAATGTCACAGAGTCCATGCAGCGATGTCCAGAACACAAACCTGTTCCGTGCAGTGGCCCCTGAGGGCCCGATAATCACAAGAAACCAGTATTGACCGTCAGTCTTGTTCTTTGAGCTCAGAGATTCCTTCAGATTCTTCAAATCTTTGCGTGATGTAATGATGGGATATCCAAAACCTTCCCAGTTTTTTGTTGAGGACCAGTTTTTTTTTTATTTCACTTATTTTTTACAATAAATGCATTTTTTCACAGACTGATGCCATGAATTCAAAATTATCTTAGATTGTTAGTTTTACCGTTTGATATGTTTCCTGTGTTTCAATATGAATAAACTACGAGTTTCTGAGATTTGAAAATCAGAAAATAATAATTGTATTTACACCCAATGGGCCTCATGCAAGAACCGTTCGTACGCACAGACTTGTTCTAAAGTTGTGCGTACGAGTGATTTAGGAGAATTTGTGG
>NW_013952577.1:1052505-1053478 GCF_001266775.1 Austrofundulus limnaeus | reverse complement strand
GAAGATAGAAGAGTTTGTTGAATCTGACGTGACATGTTCGTACGAACCCTTTGTACGAACAAAAGTAAGAGAAATTTAGGATAAGAATAAGAACATGTTCTTGCATGAGGCYCATTGAGTCTGAATATTTCAATATGTCTACTACAGCTTTTTGATCTCAGCAAACAAACATTTTACAGATATTGAGCTAACATTTAACGTAGTTACTGAAAGTCATTCACAACACATGCACCACTTTGAAATTAGCTGGTATGTGTCTGTTAGCAAAATATCTCATGAACCTTATAAATAATGTCTGGAGTTAACTCACGTCAAGATGGCAGCTAGAACTAATCATCCTTAACAGTGCCTGTGACATGCCTATCCTTCAATTACAAGAAATTAAAGAAAATATCTTCATATTCAGGAGAATTAGCCTAAAACACATGATTTAACCGATTTTGTCACATAACTGGCATATTTTCCTTTGAATTTGGCTAATCTAAAGTGAAACAGGAAGTGATGTCAAAGGGGAACTCTTTAAGAAAGAAACCTCCTTGGTCTTCRTTTATTAAAACAATATTTTTTGAACTCTGACTCTTCTTCATCTCTCTCTTTTAGGGACTAAAATCATCTAAAGAAACATCAGATAATTCCCTGCTGTCTGTGTTGTTAGCCGTTGTAGCAAAGCTCTGTTCACATGCAGACATTCCCTTTTGATATCACTTCCTGTTACTTCACATGCAAACATCTTAACAACTGTTCATCTCAGTGGCATGAAATTGCTTCTGCAATATATTAGCCATGTTATCTTTCCAAAAGTGCATTCATATTTATCACAAAAATTTGATGTCACAGGCACTTTAAGCAAAATGAAAATGTATCTTGTATATACTTGCATGCTCACAACCGCACACAAACAGGTGTTTAAATCCTGGGTTTTCTATCCGGACACTGACTGAATGATATGTGCATAACTGTATGTATATATATA
>NW_013952577.1:1042779-1050790 GCF_001266775.1 Austrofundulus limnaeus | reverse complement strand
GTATGTATGTATGTATATGTATGTATGTATGTATATGTATGTATGTATGTATGTATATATATATATATATGTGTGTGTATATATTTATATATATGTATGTATGTATAGCTTTCAGCAAGGCTATAATCATTGTAATTATATAGATATGCATTTTTGTTGCTGTGGTTTTGTTATCTTTGTTTTTGTAGGTGTGGAGCCGAGATGTGTGCTGTCTTGTGTTTTCTCAATATATATTTCACATATCTTCTAATCTCTCTCACTTTTTCTCATTACATTTCACTTTTTTTCCTTCTCTTTCTTTTTCTCCTTAAAAAAGTCACTGATAATGAAGAAGCTAAGATACAAATATTCAGTTCTGCTTTCTCTGAAGTGGCTTAAAAAAAGCAAAATGAAAATGGCTTTAACTCGAGATTTTGAGCTAAAACTGAAGTGGAAGTAGCCGAGAGTTGTCTGATCCAATTCTTTGATGACATGACCTTCTTATAGTCATGGYTGAGGTGTCACCAAAACATTTTCTTCAAAGAATGCTGTGCCTTTGATTGATAAGATGTTTTCAGTTTTAGTCTACCTTTGTGTTTCCTGAGCTCTCCCACCTGCTGGTCTTTAACAAGGTTTGTTGCAGCTTTAAGGGTCATGGTGAAACTGGTGCCATGAAAACTTTATACAAAACTTTTACAGGCTGGTGTGCTGGATTTGCTGCGTGTTTTTTATTGTCCATCATGCCACTCCGCTGATAGTTAAACAGTTTTAAGTAGCAATACTGTGTAGTTTATAATGACATAAAATGGTAAATGATGAGTAAAATGTGAAAAAGGCGTGCGCGGTGAGTGCAGCTCCCGCGTAGCCAGCAGGAACTAATGGCCTCTGATTTTTATCCAAACAAACTCTGCTCATGCATCACATGTTGGGGAGAGTTCAACTGTCTAATTGTTGTGGGAACTCCCTGTCTGCCTGCCTCTCGGGCTTTTACCTCTTCTTTAGGGGCACAGATGAAACCGTCAACAAATCAAACTAAAGCCTGCGTCATCCTGAAAAAAGTGTTATCTCGGCCTGGATCTTCTGCGTCTGTTTGCCACTCGGCTGCGCAGCGTTTCCACTGAACACGTCAACTTTGAGTGTCTCTTGCACTGGCAAGGTCAAAAAGTTACGTCCTGGACCCACAGCCGTCACGCTGAGTGGGTCTATATTTAAATCCAAAGGAGGAGAGCGACAGCCTTGACTCATCTGTGGATCAGCGCTGCTCTTTTTCTTCCTGCAAAAATGGAAACTCAAGACTTTTTTTTGTCAAGTTGCCTTAAATAACCAAACAACCATATGACCCAATGACATTAAATTATATTAAGAAGCTTATTGTGACATTACAAGCAGAATTAGCCAACCTTTATCTTTGAAAGGAAAAAGGAAATGTGACCACTTAAAACAGAAATACAAAGTGGATCCATATTTAGGATGGCTTCTCGTGTGTTGCTGAGAAGTTGCAAAGTAGGTTACACATTATTGGAAAGAGTAAAGTATCACCGCGTGGTGAGAATAGATTTTATTGATCCGTGTTATAAAAGTGACCTCTTTCGCAATGTCCTGCTGAGGACTTCGGTAGCTTTGTTGTCAGAATGGATCTGCGGGCCAGCTGTGTTGTCAGCTGAGGGGTTTAGTCCAAACGCCTGATTGGTTGAGAGAGTGGAAAGCAGGAGCTCTGCGCTTTCCCACCAGGAGGGGATACTTTGAAACAGGAGCAGCTTCTTTGAGGCTTTGTCAAACACTGACTGCCTGATAAATTTGTCAGAAGTTGCAGTCTTTAAGGAACTTGTTATTGAAAGTAAATGCCAGAACAACAAGGGGGGAAAAAAAACTGAAAGGACTAATCCTTTAATCCTGGTTCAATGCTTCCATCAACAGCAGGAGAAACACCTGTGTTCACTGCAAAATACCTGAAGAAGTTATGTCCAGGAGTCTGGTTAAGATGTCATTAACTAATAAGGTCAAAATGCACCAAATTATGTTGAAACTCTCAGGAAATAATTACTGGATGTTCATCTACAACTCATTAGCTGTGTCTCACTTTAAGRGTTGCAGCCCATGTAGGCCACACCCTACGTTGGCCGTAGGCCGTCTGTGCAGGCTGCATAAAAATGTGAAATAAGATGGTCTATTCTTCGGATGACGTATGTTTGTGTGACCACTTGCTGCTATGGTGGAACATGTATGTCTTTTACAAGGAGGTATAACTTCTCAAAATTCAGTATTATTAAAAAACAAAACCTGGGTTTAGCTCCAGTGTCAATATTTGTAACTGTATTTTATTTAAAATCTCATAACAGCATAAATTTCATCAGTCAAGAGGCTAAACTTACATTGAAAATGAAATCTTCAGTACGTGATAAATTTCCAAACTCTGCATCAAAAAAATAAATAAATAAAATAAAAAGAATCCCTCTGCTGTCTTATTTTTTCTGTTTAGTTTGATTGTCGGCTGCATAGGATACTTTGACCTAGCCTTCATTTTTGGGGTTTTGTTGGCTGCATGATTAGGCGCTTACGCGTTGGGACAAGAAGCATACAAATGTGGCTCTCGGTTATTGAGAAGCGATTGCTTCCTGGAGGCGTGGCCTCTGTTGAAGTTTAAAACGTTTGGAAGTGATTTACTCAATCACTAATGGTTGGCCGCAACACTTGTACGCCCGCTTTACTGTGAAGGAGGCTAAGCTAAGAAGCTAACCTTAAATTGCTTGCGTGCGCTGTAAACATCCATCCCTGAGAGGAGAGAAGTACTGAGATGGCTGCACATGAGTCCTGCAGGCTTTGTGAGACTAATTTAATTTAATTTTGAAGACTTATCAACACGGACTGGCTTCATTCACTTCCTCCACTGCCATAGCTAAACTACAAGCAGACACTGCGCAGAAAATCAACGTTGTCATTCAAAACTTCTCTTTCTGTTTGTTGATAGGCCCGAATTAATTTCTCCCGGAGAGATCTTTGTTTAAGGGAGAAATCCCAGATGGAGCAGAGAAGCGAAACTAGAACTGAGAAGAACTGCGTAGGAAGGCAAGGGCCAGGCTAACTAACTTTTTATGTCAACTGTGTTCAAGATGGCCCCCACAGCTAAGCAAACACAAACACAAAAACTGTTATAATCCAGCCTATTTTACACACATTTAGCTCAAATTTGGCATGTTTGTGCTCATGAGTTGTCCTCACCACATAGTGCTTACTGAGCACAAGAGATCTGTTTATAAAACATAAGAGCTAACACATTTTGCAAGATTTTGCACGAAACGGTGGCAAATTGCAAGATTTTACTAAAACATGTTTGAAACTCATGTATGAAAGGCAGGTGGGTGATATATATTCTATTCAAGGAATGTTTTTTTATTTAGATTAATGAGGAAAAGTGTGTGAGAATAATGTCTGTTTTGGGTGTTGTGGGATCAGCTCAGCCCCGGGGCTACTTTGACGTGCACTCACAGTCCTATCTCTGCTGCTATCTCTTTACAGTACATCTGTGTCAGCAGTAGGCTGAGGCAGCAGCATGAGAAATGGAGGCGAACTCGGTCCTCAGTCTCCTTTATAGGGGCTGCGCGCTCAGATGTAAACAGTTTCTGTGAGAGCCTCTCCCTCCATCTGTTTTCATCACCTCTGGAAAGGTGGCACGACGAGTCTTCCCACAGGAGTGGCAGGACCTGAGCGTTACCGTTCCACACCTTCCTCCTCTCCCCGTCTTATCTGATGACACGGGCCCTTATCGCTGCATCTGCTCAGCCACTTTGTCCTTCCTATTGTTTAGGGATTAACTGCGCCCGTTTTGAGCCACAGAGTGCTAAATTTGGAGCTCCCTGACACAGTTTTCTCCCCGTGTGAAGTGGCTGTAATTAAAGTTGAGCCTTTACTTTACATTTTTGTTTGTGCAGAAGATGGCAAAAACACAAAGCTGTTTTTTATTATTATTATTCGCAACTGTTTTAAACTTACATGCCAGAAATTTTAAAGTCTTACGTTAAAAGATGTTTAGGTCAAACCGTGAAAATAGCATCACGTGTAATCTGATGCGATATCCCAGGTGATCTGATGGAGTTTGTGTTGTGAATGACTCTCAGCAACCACACCGAATTTTAGCTCAGCGTGTCCTTTTAGTGTTTTCTAAACTTGCTTAGCTGTGGCAGCCAGCGAGTCGAGTGAACTCCAAAAGTCAAACCGTTGTTTGTTTTAGTGCAAACTTTCTGTTTGACCCGGAAGCTGCGGCGATGAGAAAAAGAAGCGACGTCCACAACTTAGGCAGAAGAGTTTGGCGCATTTGTTCTAATTTGACTACAAAAAAAAAGTGTTTCCGAAACACGTGACAAGAAAAAGCTCTGACAGCATCAAAGAGGTGATGCCTTCACACCGTAGTAGTGAACCGATGTTACAAAGAGAGGATGACCTTGCCTTTGGCCTCCTGGCTGTCTGACAAAGCAATCCCCACGCTGTAGTGCAGTACAGCTGTCCTCTAAATGAAAGCAGCTGAGAGGCGAAGGGCAAAGAAGCCTATGGAATATCAATGTGCGATGCTCTCAGTTAAGATTAAAGCTTCCAACAGAATCTTATGGAGGTAAAAAAAAATGCTTGACATTTTACCCTTGCTGACTAGATAAAAACAGAGGCGTCCAGCACTACCAGTACCGCCACTACCACCATCGCTAACTAGCTGTCCCCCGCCTTTGCTCTGCCTCTTTTTCAGTGAAAATTGTTGTGTAGATATTGACTTAGGCTACACAGTCACACTTCTTAGAAATAAGTGAAATGGATCATCTTACTGCCAGTGGATGATAAGAATGCTGAAATATGAAAAAGCGTTGGGATCAGCAAAATGACAAACCAGGGAGAGGGGGCACGAAGGCAGTCATGATAAACCCTCAGAGACAAATTCCCTACAGCTATAGATGGAGAAATGAGGAGTGGAAAGAGTGGGAATAGATGGGGGGAAAATGGAGAAACGAAAATATACATCTACTCTTTAAATGAACGTCTGAAATAGCGACTCATTATTTTCAAATCCGTGTATCCCCCTTAGAGCCAAAGATCTGGGCAGGCTGCACCTGGATGGCTTTTATTCAGATTAGACACCATAAATAAGAGAAAAGATGCTCACTATTATCGGACCTAAAGTAGATTTATTATCAGACAACGCTCAGTTTCAGAATAAAAAATAAAACAGATTTACATGCTTTTTTCTTTCTTTCTTCGTTTGCAAGCACAGACCAGCAGGTTCCAAAGCTACAGTTATTTTTATATATTTTTTAGCTTTGTTCTTTTTAATCAATACGGCGTTTTAGCAGTTTGTTAAGATTCAGCAGATGTCGTTTCTGGCTTTCAGTTTGAATATGAAATATGAGCTGGTATTTACTTGGAACGGGCTGCACATTTCCCGGTGATTTACAGAGCTCGGCGTCGCTTGTTTGCGTCTGATCTCCAAGATTATTACAGATTATGATGATGTTTGCAGTGTTATCTTCTCGTGCCGTCACATCTGAGCTGTGCCAGCAATCCTTTTGTTTTTTATTTTGTTTGTGTCACAGGTTAAAAAGTAATGAAGCGCATTATGTGGCTATTTTAATCCATGCTTTTAAGGTAAGAAAGCTCTTTTTTTATTGAAAGTAATGCGTACTGTAACTCCAGGTGGAATCTTTATAAGGGGAGCTAATGTTTTATTGCTCCAAGTAAGAGAGCAGGGGCTGATTATGAATACAATGGAGAAAATAAGATGAAAATGGAGCTGAGCGTGTAAACTCCAGGCTTGATAAACAGAATTCCACATCACGCTCCAACTCAACTCTGCAGTTAACTGAATCAATGCAATTCCACTTGTGCTGATCTTGCAGACTGAGTCCCTTCCCCCCATCCCTCTCGCTCTTTCTCCGTCTCCCTCTCTCTAACACACACACCCCTCCACACACACACACACACACACACATCTGTCTCCCTCCTCATGCAGGTCTACCCATCGTAACACATTAGCAACCGAAGCCATCACACAATCAAGACAAGGCAGTGTATGAGACGTCAGGCCATTTTGTTTCCATCTCAGAGCTTCATCACATTAGCAGGGTGGCTATACCCTTGAGCTAAATCCAAGTTCACGCAGCTGAAGCTGCTGGACAGGAGGCCAGCGGTGTCAGCACTTTTCAGACGGCTGCTGACATGCATCCACCAGACTGACATGTATGAAGAAGAGTTGACAGTTTAAAAAAAACCTCTTGTGGAGGTTTTGTTGTTGTTTCTTTTTTTTCTGAAAAGTCCTGTACAGTGACATGTACGCTGGCAGAATTTTTTTATTTATTTTATTTTTTAAGTTCCTGGCAATCAGAGGTCAAGACATGAAATGAAACTATCAACTAAATGTAAGAAGACGATTATATTTCCTTCTCCATCAGGATATTATACCCCTTAACAAATCTGATATGGCTCCCTCTTTGCCCTCGCTGGCTCAGAAGATAAATGTGACTCAGAGGCCAGTCAATAGTTCAATTATCTGCAGTCTGTCTTGCTTAATTAAACATATAAGTAGCCATCCAAGGACTAATGATAGCCATCACCTCAGCCACGAATCCATTGGATGTGGCAGAACCACCACTTGACCCCGGACTGGATCGTCCGTAGTCACAGTTCCATGCTGTTTTCCTCGTCGTGCATTCCAGCTTTTAGCTCTCCCAAAAACAGTGGAAGGGGAAGAGAAAAAAAATGCAATTACTGCCAGATTATCATACTGCTTCCGTTTGACTTTTCTGACTGAATTCATGAATACATATGAATCCATCTTGCATCTCAATCTGAACCCCCTCCCCTCCTGGCTGAGCTCACCACATCAGTGTTGGGCTGGTGGCACTTTCATTGTTTCTTTGAAGCCGGTTCTCACAGGAAGATTCAAGAAGCATCACTGCAGGAAGCTCAAACCAGGATGAAAAAAAATGTTTAAAAAACACATATATAAAACAATAAAAATCTCAGCATTCTAAATAAAAAAAAATCTATTTGAAAAGAATTTCCAGAGTCTTTTCCAGGATGTTTTTCTTAAATTTTGCTGTGGTCAGGCGAAAACCTTTCAGGAGTCAAAGAAAACAGGATCTGCTTTAGTTTGATATAAATAAAGCATTTTGAAGTAACTGATTTAATTTAATTAACACACTTTTTTATCCTATGATCACTAAGATGCATGAAGTTACAAAAGACGGATATTAACAGGAGCCAGTTTGTGATGATTGGATGAATTGTTCAGTGTTTTTCTAAAATGAGAAGTATTGTTGGGACTTTCCTGCACTGATTGGACCTCACTAAAGGAGGCCTAAAAATGCCAGCAGGTGAGCTGACTCAGTGCTGTGCACTAAATCCAGTTCTTTCAACATAGATCACTAAAAACCTTGACTTTTTTCTTGGTAAGCAAGCAAGAAACTAAGCACTCAGGTCAATTTATTTTTTTTATTTAGCACCAAATCACCCAATCTGCCATCCTGAGCAGCACATTGTCTTCCTTTTAACAGGAAGATACCTCCAACAGAACCAGGCTCAGGACAGGTGGCCATCTGCCTTGACCGGCTGGCTTTGGAACAGGAGACAAACCTTAGAAGGACTGGTCCAGTTGTATTTTCCACAGCAGGAGAGACAAACAAACATGTTATTGATAGAAGTAATTAAAACAAACACGTAGAGGAGAGAGACTAAACACAGCAGCAGAGTGAGGAAGTGTGGCAGAACTGTGGAATAATTCAGGAAACCCAAGTCTAAATATATGATTTATCAAAAAGGAAAGTCTTCAGTCTAATCTTAAAAGTAGGCAGAGTGTCAGCCTCACAGACAGAAACTGGAAGATGGTTCCACAAGAAAGGAGCTTGATAACTGAAAGCTCTGCCTCCCGTTCTACTTTTAGAAACTCCAGGAACCACAAGTAAACCTGCAGTCTGATGGTGCGTTCACACCGAACGCGATTTCAGCGTCAGGAGCAGCAGGTTTACATACAAAGTCTATGGTGGACGCGCTTCAA
>NW_013952577.1:1040602-1042231 GCF_001266775.1 Austrofundulus limnaeus | reverse complement strand
CAGGTGTCCTGCGTCTGACCTCAAAGTGCACAAGCTTCAAACTTCAGCGTTGGCTGCGATTTTGACGCTGAAATCGCGTTCGGTGTGAACGCACCATGAGAGTGAAGTGTTCTGTTAGGAAAGTATGGAGCAATAAGATGTTTATATATGATGGAGCTTGGTTGTTAAGAGCTTTGAATGTTAGGAGTAATATTTTAAATTATGTTCTGAATTTAAGTTGACTATCTGGTTTGTAGATGTTAAAGTATTTTTTGTTCATAATCCAACTATATAGATGTTTTGAGCTTTCTGTTTCTTTTTTTGTTTTTTAAGTCACAAGCCTAACAACTGTTCAGTGTAACTTTACAGCGAGGTGGTTTAAAAACAGTGTTTTAAGCCTTTTACCTAAAGAAAATGAGCTAACTGTGGATGACGTGTGTTCGGTTGATGAGAGTCCAGTGACTGGCTGGACTCAAACACTACAGCAGACGAGCAGGTTTCAGGTCCGTCAGAGGCAGAGCTCAGATGAAGGATATGATGGTCAGATAGAACAAGTCGTGAGAGGTTCAACCTGCTTGAGGCAGAGTTTAACTCTGATGACCCCCACTGAAGCAAACTGCTAAGAACAATGATCGTCCTAAGAGCTTAAACTGGTACAAATCTATTTATATTCTTGCYTCCAGATTGTTGGGATTTTTTCTCACTTTTCCCACTGATGTTGCCTGGACTGGTAGTGGGGTTATAAGCCTCGCAGGTGCAGGTATAGGGCTAACTGGTATTAGAGCTCATCATATAGTGAGCCTGACTGTATGCAGAAGATCTGCAGGTCCCTGCAAACTGGAATACTATCTTTCAGTTCAAGCTTCTCAGCAAACACTTTGATCAGGTTACAGGTTTTATAACAACTTGGCTCGAAGTCTGATTAGTAACATTAACTTTTGATTAAATTACTTTATAATCATCCTCTAGCTGAGATTTCCCAAGCGTCTAATTAAACTCCTAAAACTCATCCTTTTTATTAAACATTTTGTCTGTATATAGATAACTATTTAGTCTTTAAATAACTAAAATATACCTCCACAAATTTGTCTAATTCTCTGTTCTGGGATTTGTAAAAGCTCAGATGAGTCTCATGTTTTGTCCCTGTAGGAGACTGTCCTTAGTTTCAGTCACTTCCGTTTATTTATAAACTTGAACCATTTTAATACAGATGCACTGCAGAAACTAGAGTTCTCTATTGAGATTTAGATCGTTTTAAATACTTTTTTTATGTCAATCGGTTGGGTCTTTGCAGTTCAGCGCAGCTGTTTCTTAAACTTAGTAAACTTGTGCAGCATGCATGTGACTGTTCCTCAAACACACTCACAAAGCAGCCTTCAATGCAGCCTATCACCAACCTTTGGACTTCACCACTACTCCCGTTAATAGCTCGAGCTGATAGATCATTTAAAAGCCAGCTGAAGCAGACAGATGGGTAATGGACTGCATGGCAAATCATTGCTGGAATCGATGGGGAACATACATCAATACATGGATAGGGAGCTGCTGAAATAGACACCCCGGCTAATGTGGAATAGCACAGAACATTATTGTGTTGTACACACACACACACACACACACACACACACACACACACACACACACACACAC
>NW_013952577.1:1033942-1040187 GCF_001266775.1 Austrofundulus limnaeus | reverse complement strand
CACACACACACACACACACACACACACACACACACACACACACACACACACACACACACACACACACACTACGACATTTAACATAAGCATGTGACAATCTAAGACACGGTGTCAGGGAAAACTAACAAAAGGACACATCTGTGTTTTTGGTACAAAACACAAAGTCCCAGAAATCCTTTCTCTGGTCCCACAAGGGACGGACAAGAAAACACCAGGCCACTGTCAGCAGGAACAGGAAGTATTTTCTTTTGATAAACAAGCCCAGTTGTCCCTGATGTAGGACAGTACGCTGAGCCAACGTGCAGAGACACATGCTGCTGTGGGGGAGCTGCTCTGCACAAGTGTGGGACTTGTGTTGGACCCAGGTGGTCCTGTGACTGGACTCTGACTCATCGCTGCAGCACCGGACGCTCCAGATTTGCGGTTTAACCGTCCTGCAGTGTGAGGCATCCACACTGACTGATAACTGCATTAAACCCTGCTGTCAGCTGCTGTGAGAAAAGCATTGTGGAAAAAATAAAACACGGACTTGTCAGACAGCTGAGCGGCACGACTCTACAGCTGTTTTTCATGGTCTCGTGTCGTAAATCTAACGTCTAGTTTAAGGGTGGGCGCTAAGGAGCAGCTGTGCTCGTCTAAAAATAGCCCCCCAAGGCTGCGGTCGGACGGAGTGTTGAGGCTGCAGCTTGAGGCTGGCGAGATCACCGTTCACCTGCGCTAGGCCCGAGCGCAGCCTCACGTCGGCGTTACAACACAGGAAGTGACTGAGTGTTGTGCAAACTGAACRTCCGCGCAAGTCACAGTGTCTGATTCACTTACCCAAACAAACGGCTAAATCCTGACCGCACAGTGCAGACGCACTTCATTTTCCACTGAGCTGAACATTTGTTATCACAATGCCACGGCCCGAGGCAGGGAACGCTCCCTCCTCGCCGCAGTGACAACCACCGACAGACCCTGGTGCAAAACAACAAGCAGGCCCGGCGAACGTGGAGTCATTACGCCAGGCCGAGTTAAACAGAGTGGGACTCAGCACATTTTATCACTGTTTTCTTTTAGTCAGGTTCTTTCTCCAAATTAAAGAACAGACTGAGATTCCTCCTTTCGTTCCGTTCGGGCTGATAAAAACCTGCCGCGCACATGCGTCACGTTGCGTGTGTGTGTGTGGGCGCGCACACCTGTTCCAGTGGATTTTAGGGTCAATGTAATTGCTTAACACCGAAGCTGGTGATGTTTAGAGATGCCAAACGGCACCTCTGGGAGTGACTATAGCTAACARTCTGACTAATGAAGGCCAAGTAATCAAGCCTCAAACTCATCAGCCATGTTCTGCTGTAATTAAAAGGTTTATGTTCAGCATCGGGTGGGCCATCTGACTCAATCAAGTTTTAGACGCCAGATTTGATGTTTCTGCCCTGAGCCCAACTCAGAACTGTCTGCGTTTTCTTTATTTCACATGTTAATGCTTTCATTTAAACTCTGCACTAGAACAGGTCCATTCACACATGAGCCTACGGAGACACACTGTTGTTTTTCTTTCGGCTGCTCCCTTCTTCAGGAGTCGGCACAGAGAGCACACCTGGGCTCAAACCTTTAGCCTCAGGATTATGAGAGCACAGAGCCACCGCAGCCCTTCTACGGTAGATTTAAATCTCTGAAGAGCAGAGGGGTATAAAGTACTTGAAAGAAATAACAAGAAAAAGTATAAATACCTTAACAGAAAATGAGTGTGGTGAAAATGATTTTCACTGATAAGAACGGTACTTCAGTAAAATTAATAAAACTGATACCAATAATAAGAAAAGTAGAAGTAAAAGTACTTTTAAGAGATGAAGTGGAATTTATTAAGCAGGCTGGGTTCCAGTAAACCAAGTTGAGTATTGACCCTACTCAACTCAGTTCAGTGAAACCAGATAAAAAACTAGGTTAAGTAAATTCAACACTTCGTTTTTTTAGAGTGCATAAACAGCTCCTTTGGTCATATTTAAATTTGTACTGAGTGACTTGGTGTTAAATTTTAAAGTAATGAAGTAAAAGTAACATTTTTAGGTTTTGAATGTAACAAAAATATAAGTTACATTAAAATACATACGAATCCTCAAAGATGACTAAAGTACTGTAACAAAGTAAATGTATTTAGTTACTACACACCTCTGCTGAAGAGGACAGGAAACAAACTGTGGCTTTTTAACCAGTTTTCAAATTAGAAGCACTTTATTTCTTGAAGGAATGCATATTTCACCAGAGTTTTGATTAAGATCATCACGTGTAGGTCTTTATGCGTCGTTTTGGTCAAACCTTGAAAATAACTTTAAGCACACGAGTACGTGTTGTGAATGACTCTCAACTACTACCACAGCAAAAAGTGGCTATGTATCTGTAAAATAGCTGATAGTTTTGTGGTAGCTAAGGTTGATCAGCTGTGGCAGTCGTCCTGAATCAGGTCGACTCTGAAAGTTATTCAGTTGTAGATGTACATTCAGTGATTGCTCTCTAAAACTTTTTACTGAAATCCGTCCAGTGGTTTATGAGATTTTATGCTAACAGACAGACAGTGTGAAAGATCTTGCACAAAGAACACCGCTTGGATGATGTGTTGTGAATGMCTTTCTGATACAAACCAGAGTTTTAGCACAATAACCGTAAAACAGATTGTAACCAATTTTGGGTTTTTTTCATGTTGATTGCATAGACATAAATAATCCTAGCCTAGACAGAGCCCCGCCCATCCCGTCCACTGTGACATCATGGAGGAGCAAAAGCTGCAACGAAACAGGGCAACAACTCAGTCATAGCAACTATTAGATAAACAGCAAGCCCAACTGGATCTGCATTATCTGTAATATTTTTGCAATAAATTTCTATTTCTATTAATTTCATTCAACAATCATGTAAAACAGCAGATTTATACCAGAAATATATATAATTTATAAGTAACAATGATCTAAACCGGACCTGAAGTCAGCCTGTAACTTAGACTTTTTAGGTAGTTGAAAAATGATGACTTCAGCTAGAAATAAAGTATATTTATTATGTCTTACTGTCATAAATAATAATAATAAATATTTACCAGTCAGCACTTAGAAAATGTTCTCTGTATACCTGTTATAGGATGAAACTTGTCTCTATTAGCTAACCATCTTCACAACAGGTCAGGTTCCTCTAACAGAAATATAAAAATAATAAAATATAAAATATTATTTTGCACTGTGTAAATATTACCTAAATCAGAGGACAAATCAGATGTAATATTTAATAGTTTGTGTTAAATTGTAGCACAACTCAACAGTGCTACACTCTATATATGCTCCACAAGCTAATATCTGCTAACCAGTTCAATAAATAACAGTGATTACAGCGACTTTACAAAATTATTTTAATTTTAAACTGTTACATCATGTTCTGCTCAGATCACATTGAGCTAAATAAGATCAAATCTGCTGACTTGCGTTGTGCAACGAGATGTTTTCCTGTTATCATCTGCTGGTAAATCCATAACACAAACAGCTTTCTGGCATTATTTAAAACAGATTAAATAAACTGTAAAATATTAATAATTTTGTTAATATTATTATTGATAGATTTTATGTGGTTTCTGTGCTCTCCAGTAGCTCTATAAAACCTCCTTGGTTGGTTGTCTGTGGCAGCCATCTTGAATTGACTGATTGGTAGTAGATGTACACTGAACAATGATTAGATTCTGAAAGTTTCATTAAAACCAGGAGTTCATGAGATATTTTTGCTAACAGACACAAAAACACACCCACTCCCATCAGTAAAAACACAACAGGCTGAGCTCAGTTTAACATGTTATTATAACATTAGATCTGATGCATCATAAGGATTTTACCCAGCATGCAGCAGGAGCTGTTCTCCTGGGTTTATCAGTGATTTCTTGTTTTTAATCTGTTTTCACTTCAACTCAAAGCCGAAACTGAACAATTTAAGACAAAACATTACATTTATTACAGACTAAAGCTTCAGTTTTACCAGAATAATTAGTTTATAAAGCTGATAAGAGCCTCTGGTGTGTTTTGCAGCAGGGAAGTGAACTTGTGCTGCATTCAGAGTTGATTGAATTTGAGGACAGAGCTCTCTCTGGTGGTCGAGTCCAGTTACTGTTACAACCAAAGCCTCACTCACTCAGGTGCAGTTTTCCTACACAACCTGCTAAAAAAAAAAAAAGCAGGTTTAATTTAGAAAAATCAAGCAGAAAACAAATGTAGTTTTTTTTTTAAATTGCCCATCCTGTGAGGTGGAAGATGGGAGCTTCTTCTGGTCCCCAGTGAGGCGAGTCCAATGCAGCGGGAGCAGGCTGGTGTGTTGCTGGTCGCCCACTGCTTCCTTGATTACAGACAGCAGTTGCTTTTGCAGCAGCCAATTAAAATCAAATACCATTCTCTCACATCCCGCCATCGTTGTGTTTATTTGTGGATGAGTTCCCCCCTCAGCTGCGTCGCTTTACATAATGAATGCAGAGCCTTTCTGATGCCTGCTGTTCTTACCTTATTGCTACGTAATCTTCTGAGAGCTGGAGTGGTGATGTGGCACATTTTATATTAGAAACGTTTGTAACACTGACAATTGTAGGGAATTAAGTTTGTTTTGTTGTAATATTGTCTACTGGGGCCCTTTAGTCTGTTTTATCTGTGAATTAGGCCCAAATCTCAAAGCAGCCGTTTTCCGCACACAGTCAAATTATTGCAGTTTCTTAGAATTAGCAATTAAGCAATTATTAATTACCTGGTTAGGCACCAGCACTGCTGCAACCTGACAAGGAAAAGGTGAGCAAAGAAAACAAGCAGATGGATGAAGTGATGTTAGCAGAACCTAAAACAAGTTGGAAACAGGTTGTAAATCAGTTCTTATTGAGATAAATGTGCTAAACCTGTTATGGAAATAAAACGTCTCAATTTGTTTCTGTTCATATACACATTTATCATTCATTTATTAAAGTTGCCTTTCATGTTAAAGTTGCTGAAACTAAAACCTTTATATTCAACTGTTTTGCACAAGATTCCTGTTTTGATTTAACTGACTTGCAGTATTTCTTATACACCAAATGTTTCAATACCTGGTTTGATCTCAACAGAAAACCAGAAAATAAAGTTGAATAATTCACTAAAACACCTGCAATAAAAACCATCTCAAGGTTAATCAGGGCTTCAGTTAACTGTGCTCTGTTGTGTTCTTTCTGATTTTTTTATTCTCTAAAGGTCTTTGTGCAAGAAAACAAAATGAAGCAAACACTTCTCATTATTTAGCTCCTACGACTTGTTACTCCATCTACGTACAGCAGGTGGCTTGTTATGTTTTTGCAGTTTATCTTGAGAATGAAAGATGTGGGGGAGTTTTTGTTTGTTTTTTTGTAAAACAGTTGTTTAAGCACTTCCTGCTCACACATTCTTGTTGCAGAACAGGATCTGTACATTTTGTTATGGAGCAGGAACACCTCAGCTCCTCACTGTGGTTAAACATTAGTAACATAAAGTTCAGCCAATAATACGTTGATGATTCAGTTCACTCTGCAGAAAATACTGACAGTGGAAACCTGTGGGTTTACAGGATTATGTTGGATACTTTTTAATTGGGGTTTTTTAGAAATGTTGTGAACAGTTGTTCTCTTACCTGTTGTAGATTGTTCTTGGAAAAACCTCCACTTGGACAAATAGAGTTTGAGTCTGACAGGAGTAATGACCAAAAKATCAAAAGTGTTTTTAGCAGTTCGTGTGAACGCAGCTTTACAGACATTTACATTACATTACAGTTATTTACATAAAATCCTTGGATTATTATTACTACAAACAGCAGCAGCCTTTGAGGGAGGCCAGGGGGCAATTTTACAGAAATTATGCAATCTTTCTGCCACAATAAACACGAAATGTGAAAATTAAAAGTGAAGTAAAGTTTGAAAACCATTTCAGTGCAATTTATAGGACTTTGGAAGCGGACAAATAAAGGATTGTCCAAGCAAGACACTTCCAAACTACTCAATCATCTACATTTTATAGAGATTCACTCAAACTCTAGCATTAATGCTAATTTTCAGAGGTGCATAGTAAATTGGGCTGTGTATTGGCAAGAATTTGGCGATACGATACATATCATGACAGAGGGGTCACGATACGATATATCCCGATATATTGCGATACTATAAGCAAGGCGATAAATTGCGATTTTTTTGTCCAATTATTATATTAAATAAAAACCTCTTACAGTAGAAAAAAAATGAAAAACCAAAATTC
>NW_013952577.1:1020014-1031972 GCF_001266775.1 Austrofundulus limnaeus | reverse complement strand
GTTGTAATGTGACAAAATATGGAAAAGTTCAAGGGGTATGAATACTTTTGAAAACCACTGTATGCACTGTAAAAATGAAGTGTTGAATTTACTAAACCGAGTTGAGTAAATGTGAAGCAATTTAAAAGAAAATATGTAAATTTGGACTAAGTGCTATAAAATTCCTGTTTTAAGACAGCGATCCACTTTGATTTTGACTAAGTTCAGACTAGCCTTTGGCTCATCAGTCTTGTCAGAATAAACTATTTTTCCAAACGTAGGTTGTTCATAGAGCTGTCTACGACAGGTAAGCAGTGCTTTAAGTGGGCCGGTACGCACCGGTACACAGTACCACCATCTCAATTTTACCCCGCAGCGTACCGGAACTTATTTCCTGAGTCTGATGCGTTCTGGAACTGTTGTAAAGCCTGCGTTTCCCATTTCCCTCCGCTCCCTGTACATAAAGCTCTGGACCGCGCAGGCTGAGAAAGAAAAAAATAAAATAAAGGAGTGCTCACTCTTGGCTGGCAGCACACTCTTCTCACACACAGACTGAGTTTATGAACAGAAAAGCCCGACAGAATGGAAAAATAAGATGAAAAATGCATGAAAACAGGGAATCCAGTGCTGGACAGTAAAAAATCAAGAGTTTACGTGGCAGACCAGTTGAAAACACATGAGGACGATGAGGTGTCGCTGCTGAGTGAGATACACATGAAAAAAAAGTCAGGAGGCAGACATAACATGAGAGAAACTAAAGAGGACTCATAAAATGAAGAAAAGAAAACTAAACAGAAATGCACGAAGAACAAAATGCAAGAATAAACTAAGAAACTAAATAATGAACAAACCAGCAGGACTATGGCATGACCTTYTGAGCAATAATTAATTCAGGAGACAAACAGCAAAATACATGATCTGAATAGAAATAAAAACACAGATCTTGATAGGAAACAATATTCAGGAAGGCAAACACAGCAATAAAATATGATGAACATCAAGGAAAAAACTAATATGGCAGAAAATATGAAGCATGATTTAAGCACAGGAGATGGAGTACCCAATAATTGTACTCAGGTAAGAATACCACTACTTCAATATTCTTTTTTCTCAAATAAAAGTAAGAAATATCTCTCCAAGAAATTACTCAAGGATAAAAAAAACTACCCAAGAACTGACTCATTGAGCAGAAACATCTGATTTAATATTTAAAAATGATGTCATCAGACTAACGAAAAGCATGAAATTATGTTCAAGTTTAGTATTTCAAAAACTAAAATGAAAAAAATATATATACCAACAAATGTCATATTTACAAAATAACAAATTAAGACAAAGTGAGCACTTTTCCAAAAATGTTCAAAATTTTAAAACATACTAAACTAATTCAGAAGGCAATGTATGTTAGAGCAGGATAAATAGTGACAATTAGTATTTACTTTATCATTTTCAAATGTCTCAGCAGGCTCAGCAGATAGAAACTAACATCAGATCAACAAAGCTTGTGTTGACATTTGAACAAATTCTGTAGGTGCAGATTTGATTAAAACATTTGTTCTTCATTTAGTGAAGTATGGCCTGTAGAGTATCTGTTTTATTCAGTTAAGAGTCATTGTAACACTGTTATTACTCAAGTGAAAGTAAAAGGTATGATTCAATAACACTCTAAGATTACATTTCCCCCCCTAAAAGTTACTGAATATGTAACGGAATAAAAAATTAGGTGCTATGAACTCCAAGACACTTAGACAACAAAAACAGTGAATTTGACTCTTGTGGATTTGATTTAGAACTGGCTTTGTTCTTAGTCATTTTTGTGCAATAAAACTCCACAGGTATGGATAGATCTATATAAAAACATTACATATGTCTCTATCCCATATTTATATATTATGGGAATACCAGCACTTATGTTTTTCCACTTAAAGCACTGCACGTAAGACATAATTTCTTCAGAACTTCTCCACAAAACCGTACTTTATCATACCCAGAGTATCCCTTTATACATGAGCTGTAAAAACTAAAGCAACGTCCCGTTTTTCTTCAGCAGAGATGTTGTTTTAGGAACAGTTCATGCAAACTGTTACTGATAGAGCACTTTGTAAACACCAGCAACTAAAATATGGATTTATTTCAGATTTGTTCAAATTATTTTCTAGAAAATTAATAATACGAGGCCTAATATAACAAATGTTGTTTTAAAATCCCATCTGTTTGTGTGTTTAGTATTTCKTCTAATCTTTCTTTGTAATCTGTAACAAAGCTCTTTCTCCAGCTTCACCCTGAGTGGCGACTGTGATTGGCAGCGTAATCAGCAGAGGTGCCAGCATCACAGATGCAGTCTCTTCGCTAATTGCATGAAGACTCTGCAGCGCAGGTGCTCGTTCTCTTTGTGAAGTCGCTCTGGCGTGGTCGGCTCCCTTTGTGAGTGCTGGAAGTCTTTGTGCAAATATTTCCCACACGCTCCCCCCACGAGAATCTAACCGCAACTTAAGCTATAATAAGGACAAATGGGAAGACAAAGAAAATGTGAACACAAGGCAGTAATGGAGCAAAATATTACTTTATTTCCACGGCACAGTGAGCGCAGCTGCTCTCCAGATTGACCTTTGGGTGTAGTTACAGCAGCCACAGCTCATTTTCACTCGCACTACAGCAGATTCCAGCCACTCTTGCCCACTCAGGCTTTGTTACATTATTTGGATGTGTTATTGCACTGTTTTTAGTAAAAAAAAACCTCTGCATAACATTAATGTTAGCTGCAGCTCTGCAGTCCCATCACCACAAAATGTTTATAAAACAAGGTGAAAAGAAAGAAAATTAGACACTGAAGGAAACCAGAGAATGAATTCACCTCACAGGCGAAAAACATCTTTGCAGAACAATAAACCTTTAAAAAAATAAAAAACCCACTACCTTACAGCTCTAAAATCCCGACAGACAGACTAGTGTACACATCTGGCTCTAGGCCAAGTGCCCATTGCTGCACCTTCAACAGGCGGTCTGGGATTTGGTTCCAGCTCGCAGTCTTTGTGTACCCTCTGCCTGCTGAGTGCACCGACCCCCCGAGTCATGTTGGTGACGTCCGCCAGCTCTCGCCTCTCGGTTAGCGACGTCATCATGTGCTCCAGTTTAGAGCGGATGGCTGAATAGTGGTGCTGGCGCTCTTTGGTCAGCTTGTGGAAGGTGTCCTTTAAAGTGGCATCCGGAGCCACCCGGGGGGGCCGGGAAGTGGGCGGCGGCAGGGTGGCGTGGACTGGCCCTGCGCTCGAAGGCGTACCGAAGCCGAGGTGCTGCGCGAGCTGGATGTCGGTCTGGGTGTCGCTGTCCGCCACCGACTGGCTGGTCTGAGTTGAAGCGTGGCAGGAGACAGGCTGCTGCTCTACAGGAAAATGCCGAGTCATGCTGCCAGCCAGGATCTGCTCCTGCATGTGCTTCTGCTCCGGCCCATGTACRGTGGAGGAGTCGGACGCCGGGCCAGCTCTGCGATGATCTGGAGAAGGGGGCTCACACGGAGACTCGAACACTAATGTTTGGGGCTTCCGGCTGGGCGTGCTCGTCAGACACGCCAGTTCAGCAGGCTTCTCTTTGGCCAAGCGAGGGGAGGAGGTCACTGAGTGTTTGACCATGAGGTTCTCGAAGATGCTGCTGACACCTGGTGGTCCACGAGTGTTTAAAGGCAGAGACTGGGCGTAGAGGATGCGGAACTCCTCATCAAACTTCTCTGATATCTGACCGGAGAGCTCAATCAGGTTGCTGCTGTTCAGTTTGCCATCAGTCCAGTTGAACCTGGAACAGTAAGATTGAACACATTTGTGACCAATCACATCGAAACGAGGATTAAGTCAAATTAGACTCTAAATAACCTAATCATATTTTCAGATTCCTGGCTTTAAAAGCTACATTTTGATACTTAGATCATTCTGATATCATTAGCATACGCCCAGAGATATTATTTAATTTGTCGGTGGTTACAATAATCATAAATATTTGATCTAAATCCTAATTTTATGTAATTTCAATGAGGATTTCATTTGAAAAAAGAAACCTCAAATAATATTCAAACATTGAGATTTACCAGCTGGAAAGAAACAAAAGCTTTGATAGCTCACAGGGAAAATATCAACATTTTAAGGTGTTTTTCCTCAAAATCAGGTTTTTGGTTGCTAATGCTCAAAAAAGTGCTTCAAATTTTTTTTAGGATAATATTTCAGACACTTCATTCAAATGATATACTGATAACACATTTCTTTGTTATATTTTGACAAAATGTAATTTTTGCAAGCGTTTTAATCAAAACATGATATCTGCCTATTTCTCCACGTACAACTTTAAGACTTAATCCTCGTTTCGACGGTGTGTCACATTTGTTGTTATATCGATGCTTTCTTATAATCCTAAACTAGCACAACAAGAAAGAAGTAAATTAARTCAAAAGATAAGAAGTATAGTGAGAGACACGAGGGGGTAGGTTAGAGGGATGGTATCTCCCTGTTGGAACTAGTTGGTCAACAGCAATCATGATCTCCAGAACAAACTCAACAGGTATTATTTTCTCTCAAAATAATCTCAAGGTTGTTTTGGACATATTCAGCTGATCTTAAACCAATCTGAATTTTGCCTCAGGTGTCTCCAACCCGTCTCAATAAGGCTGTAATTTGACAGAAACCTTCCGAGGCAAATGTCTAGATATAAAACCACACCAATGGTAAATAACCAGTTATTTTAAAAAAAGGTTGAAACGTTTATATTTTCATTTCTAAAACGTACTCCAGCAAATCAAATCATAAACTTGGAGGCAGCTGCTGAGGCGGCTATGATGTGGGCGGAGATGGGCACGGCTAAGAATGTAGTTTTGTGAGCCGTGAGAACCAAAATGGGAACTTTTTTTAAAATACTGCTCATTCAAAATGCAGCTGCRTGCCTCATTGGTTACTTGGTTGTAAACTCTGAGTTCAGTTAGACTACGACAAACACATTACACCTTTTCTTGCAATTTTGAGTCACCTACTCTCCCAACACTACCAAAAAAAAGAAGGCATGAATTGGCTTTGAAAAACAAATGATTTAGGTGTGTTTGTGGAATATAACCACAGGTCTAAATGAGATTTTAATTATTTAAATGGTGTACGACTGGATTCCAAATTTGATGAAAGGGGTTTGATTGTGAGTTAGAAATGGATTGTTTTTTTTTCTCAATGGATACAGATTTGATTTACAGGTTTGTCTAAAGTACAGTAATGATTAGATCTGTAGAATAATGGTGGTAYACTGACACGTCGCAATATTTAATTTCCTGATACTGTAATTCTCAAAGCACTGTACTGTATTTTTTTGTCTAAGGCTCGATGGATGGATCTCACTATTGTTCAGTGTTCCTCTTATTGCAAAAAATAAACTGAATTTAATTAGATTTTATGTGAGTAATGCATGATGTACTGAGTTTTAGAATATTTTGGAGAAAAAAAAAGTCAATATATTGCCTTGCTTACAGTATCACAATATATCAYGATATATCGTATCATGACCCTGTGTTGTGATATGCATCACACATCATATCACCAAATTCTTGCCAATACACAGCCCTAAATTTGATAGTTTTTGTTTTCATAGTTTAGTAGGATTGTTTTCTCAGCGATACCTAAAGCAATAAAGATATTTCTTTAAACACGGCATCTGCAGGTCAAATTTGAATATTTAAGACCTTTTTACCAACCCAAGGTAAAATACAGCTAAAATGCCACACTCAGGTCATACAGCTCAAGTTCTTCCATTCCCAGTCTTCACCCATTTCCACTGGTGTTCCCCATGGTTCTGTACTCGGGTCTCTACTTTTCATAACCTATCTGCTCCCACTTGGCCACATCTTCCGTAAATTTGGTGTTCATTTACACTATTATGCCAACGAAACTCAACTATACATTTCGACAAAACCGAACTCCACCTTATCATCGTCAACTCTTACAGACTGCCTCAGTGAGCTCAATAACTGGTTCTCCAACAATTTCCTCCAACTAAACCATAACAAAACTGAACTCCTCCTTGTTGGGATAAAAAACTCCATTTGTAAATCCCAACATCTTCTCTTCACTCTTAACAACCCCGTTGTTTTCCCCTCTCCTCAGGTCAAGAACCTAGGTGTCATCCTTGACACCACACTCTTTCACATCCCACATTAACAACGAGACTCGATCTGCCTATTTTCATCTTCACAGCATTAACCGTCTCGGTCCTTCACTCACTCCCCGCTCCACTGCCATCTTTGTACACAGCCTAGTAACATCCAGGATTGACTACTGCAACTCCCTACTGTTTGGCCTCCCCAATAAATCTCTTCACAAACTACAGATGGTTCAGAACTCAGCCGCCCGTGTAATCACTCAAACTTCATCCTCTGCCCACATCACTCCAGTCCTACAACAGCTCCACTGGCTCCCAGTTAAATCCCGCATCATCTTTAAAATTCCCCTACACACCTTCAAAGCTATCCACAATCTCTTCCCTCCTTACCTGTCCGACCTCCTGAACATCTCCACACCCTCCCACTCTCTAAGATCTGCCTCCTCCCTCCAACTCTCAGTACCCCCCTGCCCGCCTCAGCACCATGGGGTGCCGAGCTTTCAGCCGCTCTGCTCCGCAGCTCTGGAACTCACTACCCCATGGATTACACAATACCACCTCTCTCTCCCTGTTTAAGACTGGCCTGAAGACACATCTTTTCAAATTAGCCTACMACTGTTAACTCTGATTTTCAATATATGTCTGTTTTTGTTGTCCTCACGTCGATGTTTCTCCCCCACAACCCTATTGTTCAATTTGTCTGCATTATTGTATTTTTTTATATGACTGTTCTGTATTCCACATTTATGTTTCTCCCACACTACCCTTATCATATATGTATCTGTATACTGTATGTATCTACATTTTTTTTACTTGTTACTGTTTTCTATTGCACAGCGTCCTTGGGTGTCCTGAAAGGTGCTTTATAAATAAAATGCATTATTATTTTTATTATTATCCCGACAGGTCAAAGGTTTAGTAAATTATACCTGTAGGAACCTGTAGCCACTCTGTTTCCATCAATCAGCATGAACCGCTCGTGAACTTTCCCAGTCAGCCTGGCTCCAGATCTGGTGTAGTAAGTCGTACCGGTAATGGTTCGCACTCTCATTTGCTGAAAGGATGGAGGACATATTTTAGGCCGATGTCATCAAACGTTCACGTTGTGCCTACAGAGCCACGCCCGGCACAACCAAACCGGCCACATACCCGCAGGTCGTCCAGGCGAACGCCGACGCCTCTGCACATCTCCAGGAGAGCGGGAGCGCACGCCTGGTCAAGCAGAATGTAGACGGGGACTTTGCGGCGGGAGCAGGCCTCCTGAAGATCTTTGAAGATGTCCAGATCTGTAAGGGAGTCCGTCACTATGGCAATCACCTGCAGTGGAAAATTACAGAGGTAATATAATAAAATTCCTGTTGGGGCTGCCGTCGTGCTCGCGCAGACGTAGCACATTATTGTGTTTTCATTATTATCAAACACAAGGCCTTATTCAAACAGAGCTGCGAATTTCTGTCACACACTCACCGTAATGTGTGTGCGCTGATGAGCTTTCTATTGACTGTGGTCTGTTACCATGGCGATCCGTCGCCATGCTTGCTCAGCAAACAAATGATTTTTATACGTGAGGAAAGTAGGTGCGCTGAAGGGTTTTTCTCTTCTTTCTAAGCATTTTTTGTGCACCACGATTTCTCTTTTTTTCTTCCTCCCTCCACAGAGAGGAATGGAATTTCACATGCTGTGCTAACGGCTGCATGTTGGGGATTAGACACACGGGTGGATCTTGGATTCACTGCTCCACACTGGCGTTGTTCACATGCGCCTTTTTGCAGGAGCACCTCGCCTTTTTTGGATAATGGTGTGTGGATGCTTCTTTTTTTTTTGAAGGCAGAGATGAAGGCTGAGCAGGACAGTAGCAGTGTATGAACACAGTGTGTGTTCGTACAGTCACTGGCTTCAAGGTACAATAAAGAGTATTTGAAACGAGTTGTTTTGCATTTCAAAAGAACAAAGGAGCTACAGTTGGACGGGGATAAGAGCAGTTTGAGATTTTAATGGATTCCAAGGTTTAAGATTTAGATGCAGCATATACCCCTCAATAAACACACACCGCCTTTTAGCAATAAATGATAAAGATAATGTTTGAGATTTCAGACATKAGAGGGAACGCCAGGTTTCTGGTGGAGCAGCTAAAGCAAGTCGAGGCACATCTGGTACGCAGGTTCTACACAAGCCTGAGGTGATGTTGAAGCTGTAAACTCTGCTAAGGTTCCTCATGCTGAAATATTTCTGTTCTGGTTAGATGGTTTCCTTCAGGAACCTTTTGCTTTTGTAGAGTAATAAAAATCAACAGATTTTAGATTAACACGCGGGGTCACAGTGCTGTTTCCAGGCCTTTAGCTGGGTGGAGTTTACATGTTGTCCCCGTGCACGTGTGGGGTTTCTCTGGTTTCCTCCCACTAAACAAAAGATGCATGTTAGGCCATTGGTAACTCTAAATGAGAGCGTGAATGGTTTGTCTTGTTTGTCTCGATGACGACCTGTCCTGGGTGCAGCCCGCCCCTCGCACTGTGACTGATGGACCCAGAGTGGGTAAAGAACAGGGATGGATGGGAAGTGCAAAAATGATTTGAAGGAAAAGGCCATTTGATTTATRATCTGACATTGCTTTAATCGTGCAAAACTGGGGTGTGAATGTGACGATATATGAGGCAGTGAAAGATTAGAGTGTGATGACAATCTGTCAGAGCAGATTATAGTATTTCTGCAGGACACAGAGTTGTTTTATATGGCACAAACTCCCTCGTTTCTGACTATGACTGGGTCAAAATACGTATGTAGCTAATAACAAGTCACTAAACTAATGACATTAAAAACATATTTTGGCACTGTTAATATTTTTTGTGTATGCATACATATATTTTACTTAAAAATAATAAAATACTACTAGAAATAGCAACTGTCTTCATCTTTTTAGTTTCTGGATATGATCTCAATCAGTGTTTTTCATCCCCAAATTAGGGAGGCTTTTTTCCCCCCCTTCAGCCAAATAACAGTGTTTGGTTAACACTGTTAGAACCATTTATATTCATATAATCTGAATACACTGTTCAGTAACTTGTAAAAAGTGAGAAAAATGTAAAAAGAAAACAATATTTTGCCATATAATCCAAACCTAGTGCAAACTATGATGCCTTTTATTATAATAATACAGAGTTTAAAATATAAACAGCTCCTGCAGGACAAGTGAATTTCATGCAGTTTGAGCACATTCAGTTAGTGAATAATTGATTTTGGTCCTTTAAAAGTGCGTGTTGTGTACCTCTCTGGCACTTTTGATGAGTCTCCTCGCAGCCTCCTTGCAGCTGTAAATCCTCTCTCCGTAGCTGGGCTGGAAGTGCGCCACGGCCCGCGTCACTCCCCGGTACGACCCCGCGGTGAAGGCGGGCCAGCCGAGCTCCAGCAGCGGGGGCTCCACGTCCGACACCTCGGGGAAGTAGGTGACCGACGAGCAGTCCAGTGAACCGCCGAGCGACGGCTCCAGCGCCTGCTGGTGGTCCTCCSCGTGGAGGGAAGCGCACCGCGGGGGCACGGCGGCGCTCCGGATCCGTTGGATTTCATCGTCTGACAGAAAGTTGGGAATCCTCTCTTCTCTGAGGAAATCCAGAAAGTCGCTGACCCCTCCGGACAGCAGCTGCTCCAGAGCCAAGCGGTGCCTCTCGTTGTAAACCTCCTGCAGGTTCAGCTCGTCGGACTGGACTTGTCTTGGRCCCAGCCTCAGAGGCGAATCGTCCAGGCGCTGTGACAGAGCCATACCTGTAAGTTCTCACTGGCCCGGACAACTCCAGGCAGGTAACGTTTCACCTAGGAGGAAAAATTCGTATTTAGTCGTTTCCCTCTGTTTCCGTCCGTCCAGTGTTCTGATTGGTTTCTGAAAAGTAGTCGAACTACATTTGGGTCTTTTAATTCGTCGAGTTGGTTGTCACTCAAAAATGCAGCGTCTCTGATTGGCTCATTTGGAGGCAAACAAATCTCGTGTACAGTGYCTCTGATCCGGTTACATTACAAAGAGTAGTGAAAGCGTAAGAGGTGTCACTCTGACGGGTTTCCGTTCAAACAAACGAACAGACAGAAAAGTGGATTCTGCGTTCTTTCTAATTGCTGTTCATGAATTAGTGAAACTAACTCGGAGAATCTGATCAAATATGTTCAAGAAAACTGAGTTTTAGCGTGTTATTGTGGAAGGCTGTCTTACAGCTCAGATCTTACAAATCATTCTCAAATGTTTTCTTTAAAATAATAAAGGTTAGAACATTTTTTGATCAAAGTCTAACAATATTAACTTTCTCCTCCGCTTTTAAAACAGTAYGTGCCAGGAACATTTGTGTGTGTTAAGTATCTGGAAAGGTCTGGTTTTCACTGTGGTCCCTTTGTGAATATGTGCCTGCGGGCAGAACTGTGGGTTTTTTGGTTARAATGGAGTGAGGTTAAATTAAAGAATTTCACAAGTCGACCAGTTCCCAACCAGCAAGATGACCTTGAAGAACATTCAACTGACTTTATAGATGTTATGATAAAGTTTTAGAGCAGAAGGCAGATAGATAAAGAATGCTTCGTTTTCACTRTAAAGATAGTGACAATGGTGTTTAGATCATAAATACGTAAAAAAAGGGATTTATTCATGATATCTGGGGAAAAAACATTTAAATGATGTGCGTATGGAGGCTTAAATGTAAAGCATAAACAATTCAAATGAGCTGCACCTTGTTTGAACTTTGTGTGTGTTAGGAGGAAATGAGGGTTTAATGACTGACAAAATTAGCTTCAGTCCACCACACCTTCAAATTATCGAATGAATCAAACACATYGCAGATTTTTAATCCTAATGTTAAAACCACAGGTGTTCAATRTTAACATGTTTCATTGTATGTTGCTCAGACTGACATTGTTTTAAAGGTAGGTGATTCATTGTCTTCATTTCTTTTCTTTTCTTTACAGTTTCCTTATCCAGTTTGGACAAATTTGAAATRAAGAGAAAATCTGTGTGTTCTTCCACTCTGGAAACATATGCAGTGGACCTTTGGGTATACAGTCCACCCACCTGTTAGCTGTGGAAATATAAACATTTCTAAATCCATCTTAGGCCTATCCTTGAGGCCTATAACTTGTCTCCAACTCTTTGGGGCTTTGGGGTGACCTCAGCTCTCTATTTGCCTTAAACATTATGTAAATAGTCATTTTCTAAAGTGATCTAATGTGCTTAAAGCCCCTTTCTTCTTAACTAACACCTAATATATTATTTGCATTTTTCCTGTTGTATAATAAGCTTGTTTTTGCCCGTCTGGAGTTGCGCGCTCCTCTGAGCGCTTTTACGCGCAGAAGGCCAAGAAGGTCACGAGGCCCGCAAAACGCAACAGGCGCGTCTTTCTGGTCACGCATCAGTACAGCGCTACTAGCCTGACTCGGAGAGAAATATCATGTGGGGTTTAAACACACATATTGTACATGAAGAATTGGGTTGCAGCTCCGGCGCATCTGCGTAAAAACGCGCCTGTGCGTAAATGTCTATTTTAAGTCGGGCTTATGTGGAGACGATCATAACGACATCCTTTTTATTATTATTCTGAAAAAAGATGGATTTTAATGGAGGGGAAGCCATTAAGAATCATTTTTTTACGGCGAAACAAAATCCAAAATGAAACATCCAAAGGGGAAGAAAAAAAATCAGCTCCGCGGCGCAATTGGTGGTTAGAGCCCCCACCCGCTCCGCCACCCCAGAACCAAAATGTGCACCGGGCTCACAGTGCACCCTCCTCTCTTCACACACATACATCCCCATCTCATCCCCGCCCCTTTCCAAATTTTTAGATGAAAGGGCTTTTGGATTTTGGATGACGCTCTGGATCACGTGCTCATAGG
>NW_013952577.1:1017703-1019086 GCF_001266775.1 Austrofundulus limnaeus | reverse complement strand
TTTTTTTGCACCCCCCCCCACACACACACTCATAAACACACTCAAACATGTAAGAGCTGCAGATAATTTGCAAACTAGATTATTAAAATGTGAGCTTCTTTCACTGTGTAAGTGTTGCTCCAGCTCTGAGTGCCATGTGTGTGCCTCCAGCCTTCAGGGCAGGGCCCTCTGGTGACCAAGGTGGCCACTCTGTGAATCATCATGTGTGGGTCCGAGTCAGTGTCCGCAGCCCAAACCCCCAAATTATTCAAGCAGGAGGCTAGACGAAACGTGAATCACTGGTCATTTTTTTTTGTTTTGGCATGCTTCTTAATTATGTCACCCTGTAATCTTGTTATGTACAATGTAGGTCGCAGACATGACTGTGCTGCTCCGAGGTGCTCCTGAGAAACTAGGTGTTTTCGGACTCCCAGCAGTTTTGGAGAACAGTCCGATGTCCAGTAGGGCATCTTCTGTGCCCACTGATTGTTAATTTGCAGGGGTGTGTGGCGACAGGCAAAACAAAGAGAAATGAGCTCTTGCTGTGCAGCTCCGGCAGACCGTGCTCAGCCCGGCCCGGTGAGTTCAGTGTGTGTGTGGAGGGTTTCACTCCGGCTGGACGCCTACACTGGGGGAATGTCAATTCCCTTTTGTGGATCCCTGGGAACGGTCTTCCATCTCTCTTCTTGGAACTGCTCTAATGAGGCCAGGCATATTGCCTTTCATCCCGCACTCCCTGCAATTAGGCATAGCTCATAGTTTTTGTCATGGCCGCAGCTGAGTGTTTGTATACAGACGCACAATGTAGTGGGCTAAGAGTGCCCACTCCCCTCCCAGCAACGTGMTCGTATACCTCCAACACTGCAGCTACTTTTCAGGATTTGCTGTTCTGACCTCTTCAAGCAAAAGGCCGCTGCGGATGGTATGTTTTTATGTGCCTCCCACAGCTCAAAATGAATCTCGTGCCAGAGAATACAGAGGAGGGTCATATGGTCATGATTTGCAGATTTAGCCAACATGGAGTGTATAACATTCCTTGAGTTCTGAAGAGTGGGGGGAGAAAATCAACAGTCTAATGCCAACAGAATCTATTTTCAAGCTGTTTTTGTACAAACACGCATCCGTTTCATTCTGTTTCATGATGCTCAGAAAACTCTCTGAAAAGCCAATACGGAGTGTCGTTTCTCGCAGCCCTGAAAGGACGTCGTTCTGCACAGGTTCACTTTTATTTGGCTCTTTCATTCTTTTTGGTGTTGCTTTTGTCATCGGACCAATGCCGTGTTCGAAGCCCAACCCGCTCAAAAACCCCACTAAACCAGCATGTTTGCTCAGTTCCAACCAAAAGAACCGTGCGTTCACTGGAAAAAAATAAAAGCCTTAGGGCTGGTGTGTGTGTGTGTGTGT
>NW_013952577.1:1015635-1016614 GCF_001266775.1 Austrofundulus limnaeus | reverse complement strand
CTTAGACCTAGTGTGTGTGTGTGTGTGTGTGTGTGTGTGTGTGTGTGTGTGTGTGTGTGTGTGTGTGTGTGAGATGAGGAGGAGAAGAACGCGGACAAGCTGGCTGACAACACCTGCGTCTCAGACACTCAGACACCAATATGAACACAAACACACCCATGGACAGGAAACAGTGCCCACAATGAAGAGGTAGACTACACACTGAAACCTCTGGATGTGTTCAGCTGGACGGGCGTGTGTGTGCCCTTGTTTTTGCTACTTGGTGGGGAYGATTTTTCAGGAAAATGCARCCTCSTGGGGATCGGATGCTCSTTGTGGGGACCAAAKGTTTAKGACCAAGGTGTGAATTGAGTTTAGGTTAGTTTTAGGGTCAGGTAGGTACCTGTGAGGTTAGTTCCTTTTCAGTCATTTCACTCAGTACTACACACAGTTGTAAATGGGCCAGGGTCAACAGTCAGGGTTAGGATATAACATTTCCAAAAAAATGAATGGAAGTCAATGGAAAGTCCCCACAAGGATAGAGACATAATAGGTGTGTGTGTGTGCTAATGACCCTGATGACTCCAAATTGTGTTTCGTCACACGTAACACCGGAGCTTGACACCTACACACACGGTACCACTCCCACGCCAAGCTACGACCCAACTGAAAGCCTTGTGTCCGTCCTGTCAGAAAGGTCCTCACGTCAGCTGGATGGACGCAGAGGACACCCAAACACCCGAGGGACAGAACAATCACGGTTAAACAGTCAGACGACTCGAGCCTTCCGGCTCTGGATCACGTTTCTTTTATAAATGAGGCACCATTGTTCCCAGTCTCTGTGGGGAAAAAAAGACAGTCAGGTTTTTCTCCATCTCTGGCTTATTTTGGTCCATCCAGCTGATCCGCTCACATGACGTTAATCTGTTTAATGGACACTTGGCAGAGATGTTGTTGCTGAACAGATATTTTTGATCATATAAATGTATCTGTCAGGAGC
>NW_013952577.1:1013834-1015625 GCF_001266775.1 Austrofundulus limnaeus | reverse complement strand
AATTACACACAAAACAAATGTCACAAGTGAGAGGATTTCTGCTTTTTTTCTTCTTCTTTTTGTTCACACACACACACACACACACACACACACACTCACACACACACACACACCTCTTTGCTCCAACCCCCAGTGGACGACGGGTTTTTGTTGTTGTTGTTTTAGGCTTTTTTTTAATGCAAGCTCTCAAGACAGCCACATATCRCTGTCAGAGCAAATTACACACAAAACAAATGTCACAAGTGAGAGGATTTCTGCTTTTTTTCTTCTTCTTTTTGTTCACACACACACACACACCTTTGCAGCTGTCACACCGAGAGACTCTCCTTGCCACTTCTGAGAGGAGAGATTTTTCTGAACGGTGCAGGTGCTAAATGTTGCGGAGGTGAGGCGGGAGTGTGTGGAGAGATGTGTGCCTACGCGGTGTCAGCGGGGAGGAATATTGAAACAGCGCAGCCTGTCATCATCATCAGTCATCCTCTCACTTCACTCCCAAACGTCTGAGTTTTTGTCTTCCTTTGTCCTTCCCTCTCCTTCCAGCCTTCACATCCTCGTTCGTGTGACAACAAAAACACCAATCTGCGCTCGCCGAGGTGACCCAACTATCTGGGAGTGTCTGAATCAGTGGGCTGTTTTGAATTAAATTTTAATGTCTAGCAGCCACTTTGCAGCCTCGCCTCTTCTTTTCCGCTGGCAGCAGCTTGCTATAAATTGGGCATGGATTTTTTTTCTGTTTTTTTGGAAGTGGGGGGTGTTGTAATATTGTAATTACTGCAGCAGTTTATGAGGGGAGGAGAGGGAATACACGCCGCTTTCTTTTAATTGATTTGCTCAAACGGAAAGGACACAATCGAGTACACAAATATAGAAAATACAACTAAATAGCAATAAAATGTAAATATAGTATTGTTTTGGAAATTACACAATAGGGAGGGCTCAGCTGTAAACCCTAAATCTACCATTTAATCAGGCGTAACGTGTAAACCCCATCAGAATTGAAACCTAGCTTAATCYCATTTATTCGGAGGCGCCTGTTTTGGAAAAGTTGAATGGTTCAAACATGGTTTTTAGTCCATTGAGYGAGGCCTCTGAGCTCACTCTGAGCGTGGGTGTTCAGCAAGCGAGTCTGAGAGCCTGGCCACTTCTCGCTCACTTCAGATCCTGCGTGGCTCCTCTGGTCTGCTCACATGAAAAGAGCTTCCTCCCTCTGCGCCACAGAGCCAGTGCCAGCGCGAGGACATACGACCCACCGGGGGACAGCCGTCGTCTGAGCGTYGTCTACCTTACAGCCGAAACACAAGGCTGTGCTTTTCAGAGCCATCCATTCAGCGGCTCCCTGTCTGGGAAGGCCTTGTCTTGTGTCTGATCGCACATCTCGGACGCCGGGTAAAGCAGCCCATTCTTTTGACTGATGACCTGATTCTTTATGCAACCCTTGCCCAACTTATGGGCCATTTTCACGCTGAAAGGGACGTTCCTTTGTCCACTCTTTGTCCTCTTACCAATTTGTTGTCTAAAATAATCAAAATGTATCAGCCTCACATGGTTAATTCATCGTGCTGACAGCACCAACAAATAGAGAAACATTACCTGATGGCAGTGGACACAATTTATCAGTTTTGTAGTTTTTGTCCCTCTGAGAAAAACTAAAAAGATTCATTTAGATTTGCTTTGTTTACCACATAAAATATTAAGCCATTAAATACGAAATTCATTCTATCTATCTATCTATCTATCTATCTATCTATCTATCTATCTATCTATCTATCTATCTATCTATCTATCTATCTA
>NW_013952577.1:1003792-1013724 GCF_001266775.1 Austrofundulus limnaeus | reverse complement strand
TCCATCCATCCATCCATCCATCCATCCATCCATCCATCCATCCATCCATCCATCCATCCATCCATCCATCCATCCATCCATCCATCCATCCAACGTATTGGATAACACACAACAATGTCTTTTTCTTCTTTGCATTTCATCCATCCATTGTCTTCCATTCATTATGAGTTGGGTCGTGGGGAGCAGGGAGGCCCAGACCTCTTTCCCTCTCCCAGCTCTTCTGGGAGGACTCCAAGGCGTTCCCAGGCCAGTCGTGAGACAGTCTCTCCAGCATGTCCTGGGTCTTCCTCAGGGTCTCCTCCCAATTGGACATGCCTGAAGTTCCTCCCTAAGGAGGTGTCCAGGAGGCATCCTTACTAGATGCCCTAACCACCTCAACTGGCTCCTCTCAATGTGGAGGAGCAGTGGCTCTACTCTTGAGTCTCTCCATGATTACTGAGCTTCTCATCCTTTCTTTAGGAAGAGTCCACTCTGTGGAAGAAACTCACTTCGACCGTTTGTATCCACAGTCCCCTTCTTTCAGTCACTACCCAAAGTTTATGACCACAGGTGAGGGTAGGAACGTAGACTGATCAGTAAACAGAGAGCTTCTCCTTACAGCTCAGCTCCCTCTTCACCACAACAGACTGGTACAACTGAGGAATACTGCAGAAGCAGCACCTATCCGTCTGTCAATCTCACGCTCCATTCTTCCCTCACTCGTGAACAAAACCCCAAGACACTTGAACTCCTCCACTTGAGGCAGAACCTCACCCCCAACTCAGAGAGAGCAATCCACCCTTTTCACACTTCCTTTACAGACAGTGTGGCACAGGGCTGAAATAGTTTAAAGGGATAGCTCACATTTTTTGAAAAGGGTTCTGTGGRAGTGACAGCTCTCTGTATTAACTGTTTGGAGAAATAGACTTTAATTCTAACCGACTTGATGAGCCAACTTTTGAGTCGTACCAGGACCAAAGTGGACTGCTGCAATCTCAAATCTCCAGTCTCCAAAATTTTGTAGCAGTTCATGCAAATACAATTATACAAACGTTGACACCGCTGTCAGTTTAGTTTTACATTGTTATTTGAGTAGGAAAGGTGTACCTGCCAGAAGTGCCTCAGGCTGCTGAAGCTATTTGTGCTCACAGCTAACTATAGACATTTTAATAATTAACTATGTATGCAAAAGTGACAACGATGGTATCTCACTGGGCTGTTAGAGACTAGTCAGCAACACAAAAGTGTGGGAAAACAGAATTGTTGTTGTTGCAGTGTCGCTGAATTGTGAGCACTTGTGACCAAATGACCAGTGAGCCTCATTTTGAACGGACAGTTTTTGAGACAACCTCAACGATTTTGTGACTCTTTCGAATGAAAAGTTGCAATAATTTTTTACACATTCAAACTCAGTTGACAGGGMGGTGGTTTTTGCGACGCACGCGAGGAAATTGAGAACCCTGTGAAAGTTGCAACTCGTGACGTATTTGTATGGCTTTATTTTTTGCAGTTAAATGTTCAAGTCAAGGAGAGGAGCACCGAGCAGACTCTGCCTGGTGGCATTAATCGTATTAATCGTCAAGTGCCAAAAAATAATCGATTAATCTTTTTCTGGTGATTAATTGCATACCATACAATTATGCCCAACCCTRTTTCTTACTATAACACTTTTGGGGTTGGAATTGTTTAAAGATGGCAGCACTTTAATCATAACCCTGGTTGGACCAGCCTCTATCAGGGGTGGGCCATCCTGGTCCTGGAGGGCCACAGCCCTGCATGTTTTACTTGTTTCTCTGCTCCAACACACCTGATTCAGTCATTGAATTACCTCTTCCAAGTTCTGCAGAARCCTGATAATCACCCATTCATTCAAATCAGGTGTGSTGGAGCAGAGAAACAAATAAAACATGCAGCGCTGCAGGATTGCCCACCCTAATTTAGCTCATCAGTCAGCTCAGAATTACAATGTATTTCTCTGAACTGAGTTCGTTAAAAATGCTACAACAGGAAACGGGTCGAAACTTTRCAGCCAAACCACACTTCAAAAGATGTGAACTGTCCTTTTAAAATTATTTGTACACTTTCTTYAATCTGCATTCTTTACATTACATCACTGCTGTGTGTGTTGGATGAACTACAAAATGACTGTAGCGTGACTAAACTTGACCCAGCGTTTCTATAACATAATGACATTTTTTTACACGGCTGTCTGAGATAATCACTGYGTTGCTTTATTGCGTGAAAGCTGACATCTAAATCCCTCTCCCGGTGGAACAGACACAGTGACTGCCGTGTCCTCACCAGGGGTTAATCGAATGTGCCGTCAGAGGATATCATGACCTCTCTGGCGGCGAAACGTACAGCACACGGCCGCGTCAGGATGCAGTGAACCGGGATTACTGCATAAGATGCCGGTGACCTAGTTTGGGTTATTTGGTTTGGTTTGGTTTCTTTTTTCTTTTGTTTCTGTATTTCTGCTCTGTTAGGAAACATACACAGGAATAATGATATAGATGTGGCTAAAGGAGGACGTCACATTGTGGTGTGGGATCATACAGCTGGGCATACACTTTAGAACGGGCTCATCTTTTATTTAACTTGTGGCCTGATACAGGCAAACATGCATGTGGAGAAAGTGAAATGCACGGTCTGTTAAAATGCTTTTTCAGTGTGCAAACATAATGTGGGGAGGGAGGGGAGCCTGCTAAAAGTATGTGGAATGATTTTCTTTGTAACCAGTGAACTGCAGAACAAGATGCTGAGGAATGCTGAAGTTTCGTCATACAGCCTGTTATGGGTGACACGTTGTTTTCTTCTCAGGATAAATAGGCTTGCAGGAAAAAGTCTGAGTGATGTGGATGGATGGCGATGGGATGAGACTAGTTTTCAGCATGTTACACATCAATGCATCTCCAGACTCTGAAATGAGGACGGGAGTGGTGTAACAGAGGCTGTGTGAGAGTGCAAGTGTGTGTCAAAGGTTCAGGCAGAGGGCACGGGGCTGCAGAGCGCAGCCTCCACTTTGATATTTTCTTCCTCATTTGTTTTTCCATATTTTATACTTTGTAGAGTTAGAAAAAAAAGTAAGTGGACTCTCTGGTTTCAGTGTGACTCTTTGGGAAAACAAGTTTTCTGAGAACAAGGAAAAAGACTCTGCATCCATTCTTTAGATTAGAGAGCTGTAGATACAGAAAAACCAAGAGAATTAGTCTGCCTATGGATTTGTGCCCTTGATCTGTGCGTTTCTATAACATATGCAGCCTTGTTACGACTAAACAAGTGTAGGATGAGTGTCAGACTGAGCCAGCAGCGTGTGCGTACTATCAGATCCTGTCCTTCCTGAGAATAGTTGTAGTCAACATGTCTTCCTGCTGCAGCACAAACACCAGACACACCTAATCTTCMTCTTGACATTGCATGATGCCAGTAAGGTACATTGTTTGGTACAATGTGAAAACACGTGGCTGACGTCCAAGTCGGGCCAGTAAAACGATCACTGTTATTTAACCTTTATACAAAAAATATCAAATCAAGACAGGAGCACAAGGTGAGATCTCACAGTTGGATGGAATAAACAAATCTTACAAAAATACAACCCTATGCTTAAAAAAACCACCCTGCCTAAACTCCAGACAAAAAAAGACATTTTTGGCAGACATAAACCTGTGTATTTAGCATATTTGCGGTTGTTGAAACAATGTGAGACCGTTGGCGAGGTTAGATAGTTTTGGCACCATCAGGAGTGTCGATAGGTGTGAAATCCCCAAAACACTCCCAAAAAAAAGGTTTCCACTTCCTGACTTTAACACATTCCTAGACGAAGGTGTGCATCATATTTACACATTACCTTGAAGCTGTTGAGCAGCGTTCATATTGCATGTTTTATATTTGATAAAGATTTGATGAGGACAACGAGGAGACAGTGCTTTTTTTATTCATATAATATCTAGACAGAAATGTGTGAATTCAAGTGTTAATGGCACAAAACACCCCGATTAAAGAGGTGTGTATAAGAGTGAAATCCTATTCCTCCCACCCCCTTTTTTTAAGGAAAAAGCTTTTTCATTTTTGGATTTCCTTCATAAAATCAGCGTAAATCATTTTCAGGATTTCCAATCTCATTTTCAGTGCATGAATAGTCTTGTGCACAAATTGCATTCAGACTTTTAAAAATGTGTCTGGATTCACTTGTTTTTTTCCTTCCTGCAGTCGGTAAAACGTGACCTTAGTTTCTGATTAAAACGCAGAATTCTTGTTTTAAAGAAAAGCTTTGGACTCTTTCAGTGTGTGGTGTTTTAACTGCCAGCTCTTTTCACGCTTTACATTTCCACCCACATGTATTATCCTGAGTGAAACCACTCACTTCTTCTGCATTCTGCTCACTGTAATATGTAATGCATTTTCATGCTGGCTTTGAAAAGCAATAATAATCTGAATGTCATATACACTGCGCCTACATTCCCTTTTTATTTTCATTATTTACTCCTCTGTTTTCTGTCTTATTTCCCATTAATGGCATTTCTTTTCTCCAACTGATGCATTCTTTTTTTCTCTTTGCTTCCATCACGTCTCAGGTTAAACGTGTCCATGTGACAAAAGTCCAAACGTGGCAGAAGGCATGAAGCAACACTGTGATGTTCTAGTGGCTGGTCCATGACACTAAACTCCACTCGGCCCTCTCCACTATCCACCTGCCTTCCGTTCTCATCGCACCGGACAACCAGTCACTCACTGTCCCATTCATACAAAGCTGCAACATGGCCAGTAAGAGGAAATCCACTGTGCCCTGCATGATACCATCCAAATCCAAACATGTGCGTGAGGAAATCATCCTGGGCTCGCTCCCAGAACTCCTACCAACAATCCCAGAAGATGGCATACTCAGCATCTCTGGAGAGGAGTCTGGCCATTTCTCTCACACCTCCTCCAAATCCGAAAGTGGCAGTGAAACGCAGAAGGGAGGCACCTATGGCTGCGTCGCTTGCCGATTTGAGTCCAGAGATCTGAACTACTTTCTGGATCACATGCACAACTGTCATTTAGACTTCAGGGCCCAGCCCACCTTCTACTGCCTGAACTGTGGGGTGTCAGTCGTCCGCTTCGAGGCTCTTGCATTGCACAATGCCAACGCTCACCCCAAGATAATGGAAGGCTTGGTTACTGCCTCCCTAAGCGTCAGCAAGAGAGATGGAGCAACAGCCGTGGAACAAAGCCTCTTCACGGACAGTGGAGAAGACAACAAAGAATCTGGGATCTCCCTCACTAAAACACCAATTGCCAAGATGATGAAAGCCAAGGGGGAGCACAAAAAGATTGTGGTTTCTCACACCGTGGAGCTACGCAAGTTAGACTCTGGAAAGGATGTCGACCCCAACATGCTGACTAATGTGCCTGAACTCCAAAACGGGGCTCTCAGTACTTCTGGTGCCCCACCTATGCCGAGGACCACTGTCACTCATGTGATTACGACAGTGTCCAACCAAGTCTTTCACCAGCACACTCCCTCCCTTTACTCTCCCGTCTCTTCTGACTCAAACAAAGATCTTCCAAAGGTGATGATCCCTCTCAGCAGCATCCCCACCTACGATGCCGCCATGGACACCAGCAGTTTTCTCAAGACATCCTTTGGCAAGTTTCCCTACCCGACCAAAGCCGAGCTCTGCTACCTAACAGTGGTTTCAGAGTTCCCAGAAGAACARATCAAACTGTGGTTCACTGCCCAAAGGCTGAAGCAGGGCATTAGCTGGTCTCCTGAAGAAATCGAAGAGGCCAGGAGGAAAATGTTCAACACTGTTTTCCAAGGGGGAACACCCCAGAAGCAACCTGTGACGCCACGGCAGATCAATCACATCGTAACCCACCACACTGTCACTGGCCATCCTGGCATCAAAGGACCAAACCTTCAAGCGGCCAAAGTTCCCTACAGCAGTACAAAACCCAGGTCTGTTGGGTCCGTTGGCATCATAACCACGCAGGCCAACATTACAACCAAGCCCCGCGTTACAAGGGTCTCATATCCTTCTCCACTTGCCCCACAAAAGTTTCCACCAATTGTCCGGACAACACAGGAACCGACCAAGAGTGCTGAAGCCACTGTGGAGCCAGACAAGAGCAACGGCCTGGACTTGGCAGCAAGCAGCGGTTGTGTCAGTAGCACTAGCAGCAGTCGAAGCAGCAGTAGCAGCAGCATCAGCAGCAGCTATTCCGGCTGTAGTAACGGTGTTGAGAACAGGAAACTGGTGAACCACAGCAGCCCAACCAACAGCACTGCCACCTTCCCGGCTATCATTAGCAGTAACGGTGAGCACTGTGCCGCGGACGCCAACGGCAAGCCCGACACGAAAAGCAACAGTGGCTCAGAAAGTTCAAACGGCGGTACAAGCGAAGCGGTCACCGACAACACCAGCAACTCCACCTGCAACAATCATAACAGCGGCAGCGTCGGTGCACCAGAACTGGCCCACGCTGAGCAGCCTGACAGCGAAAACAACAATTACACACACAAAACCAACAGCAACAGTATTAGCAGTGAAAATCCAAGCTCCATCTGTAATGACAGTGTCCCCAACCATAATTATGCCAGCAAATCCCCAACTGAAAGCACCAGCACCACCATCAGTACGAAAGGCAACTCATCCATTTTAGATGAGACCAAATGCAACAAAGACTTCCCTATAAAAGGCATGTCAATCTTAAAGCAGCTCATTAAGGAAGAGGACCCAAGTGTTGGAAACAGAGGGTGTCCAGAGCTCAGAGGCGACCCCATTAAGATCAACTTTAAAAGGCTGAAGATGAACGAACAAGAGGCAACAGCTGAGGTTGTGCATCAAGAATCAAAGTGTGAGATCGAGGTATCTGCCTGTCATACATCTTTCTCGCCACCCTGGGGCAACAAGACCACACAGCAGCTGCAAATCCTCCGGCAGGCTTTCTCCAACACCCGCTGGCCCAGCAGCCTTCAGTACGAGGAGCTGAGCATCCAGACGGGCCTCCCTAAGTCAGAGGTGGTCCGCTGGTTCAGCGACAGCCGCTACAGCCACAAGAACGGGCAGCTGAAGTGGTTGGAGTCTTTTCAGCGGGCRCCTGCTGAGCCAGAGGAGACAAGGGCCCACGGGGACCCTGAAACTGAATCACTGAAGGAGCCTCCAGCAGCCAAAAAGATACTGTTTGAGCAAGAAAAGAACAAGCATCTCGAAGGAGACGCCGGGCTGAACCCAGGGCAGCGRGTCGCGTGGCAGGATTCCTGCGCACCGCTGCTGGCCCTGACGAGGTCCGAGGGGGGCGGTGAGCGCGACAGAACCGAGGAGACAGAGCGGGACCCCTGGTCCAAGAGAGGAGAGGACCACCAGCAGCCAGCGACAAGTCAGTCACTCATCGAACAGCAGACTGAAGCCAATCAGGCCAGGTACTTGACTCAAAATAACCCATTTGTGATTTACTAAAGTTAGGAACACTTCTCATTCAGCGCGCCTTGTGATGTTTACCGAGCCAAGTGTTGTTTATCAGTCAGAGAGGGAAAAACGATGTAAGCCAGGGGGTGGGGGTGATGAAAGCGTGACAGCTTGCWGTTTGTAGTGGCTGCTGCGTGATGTACAGTAAAAAGGAAGCAGGAGAAGCGTGCTCAGGTACTCATGCTGAGGAGCTTATTCAGGCAATCAAAGGCCTGTGTTTAAGAAGCTATTTTTAGACAAGTCTGGGCACTAAATTATAGATTGAGAGCAAATGCTAATATGTGTGAATAAATCATGACAATTGTTTTTGATGAGGTGGATTAAGATGCAAGTTGACGTGTAAACAAGTGTTTTTGCTATGCTACCTTTTAGAAACGCTCTATGCACGTTCTTACATTTTATTGTTGTTGTTGTGTGTTTGTGTGTGTTTGTGTGTGTTAGGGATCGCCCGAGGATGGAGCTGCTGGAGGTGTGAGGAAAGCAGACCCGATCCAGCTGGAGGAACGTGGCTTTGCTCCCCTGGTCACAGTCTTGAAAAAAAGAAAAGAAAAAAAAGTGTGTTCATAATGACAGCAGATGTGATTGTAGCTGGACCGTTGGACTCTGACTGAAACTGTGAATAATACGCCCCTCCCCTTCTGTCCTCCTCCTCTTCTTCCATCTGCCATCACTTCCTGCCATCGTCAAAAAAAAAAAACAAGAAAAAAAAAACAAGAAAGAACTTCTCACCTTTGAGTCCTGTGATGTTTTAAGCCTTTCATGCTTCTTTTGTGGTTATGTGGGGAGGGTGCACAGTGAGGTCAGAACAAGGGATCAAAGAAAAGAAAGAAAAGACRCACACTGACTGGAAAACTGACTTGAATGAACGAAGATAGGTCGGGATAGGGCCAAGAGATATTGTTGCTGGGGCCATAGGGAGAAATATATAAATATAAATATATATATAAAAGGTAAAACTGCACTATAAAATATGGTTTGTACTGACTGGACAAACGACAACAAAAAAAAAATGTGTCAAGAAAATGTTATTGTTGGCTTTGTGATATTTTTTACTTTTTTAGCAACCAGTACTTCAGCACTGCCTTGAATTTTACTTTTTCCGTTATTTGGATTTTTTCAATTCTATCTACTCTTCTATGGTCACTGTAAGTCCAGATGCAATCAAACGTRTTTTCATTTAGATCTGTAATGATGTTGGTGATCACTTAGCATTTCAGCTACACACAAGAGACTATACACGATGCACTAATGAAGACAGCAATGCTTAAAAATAAATAATAAAAAAAACACAATCACTCTGCTTCACAGCAAACGTATTGACAGCTTTGTCGAGATCAATACACAACACTGCCCTGCAAACTGAACAGAGAAGCCTGTCACGCTAATGTTGCCTTACTCAGCTCTGTCCGTGTGTTTATATGACCTGTCTGTCCATCACCTTGCTTTCGAGCTACTGTGCTGTTCAAAAATAAAGAAGAAAAAAAAATACATGCCAGTGTATTGATAGTCACTGTTGGTCTATATCTGTAAAAAAAATAAATAAATAAAGTAATCTTGTGCTGCTTTCTGTACACTTGGAGATGTTCAACTTTAAGCTGTTTCAAAAATTGTACCTGGCAAAAAAAAAACTTGAAAAAAAGTTTTCAAAAGTAAAACTAAATTCTCTATTTGATCCCAAGACACTGGCGGAGTGAGATATTGTGCTTGCTAGAGAGCCAAACGAGGAGGTCTTTGCTCTCCTCTGAATTTTCTTGTTTCTATATAAACATCCAGTCACTACATGAATCTTACTAAGCTGCATCTTTGTCAAGCTGCTAATAGCTCAGAACGGTGCTATACCATCCAAAGTGAAATTGGAGGCGCGTCTCCTACCAGCAGTGTATGCACTTGTGTCGAATGTTACAAATTTATTTTGGTTTGAGATCAATGAAATCTGGACTTGTGGTGTYAATGATCACAAAAACCTTTTATGAGATAAAAAAAAAACAGTAGTCTGATCATAAAGTACTGTTGTATCATTCTTTGTACACTTCTGAGTCTTTACAGAATAAATTGAATACTCACCAAGCAGCAAAGTTTTGTTGTTTTCTCTTTTTTTCCCCCTCATGGCCTGAAGCAGTCCCACCAGGACAATAATTCAGAGCAAGCTGAGAAACGCCTGTAGAGCCACCTGCTGATAAGCAGCTGTTAGTACAGTTTGTCCTGAGGAGGAGGATGTTGCAACAGAGGAGCAACTTTCTCATTCTTTAGACCCATTTCAAGGTGTTGATTACAACTAAAGCCTGGTACTCACATAGGAAATGTACATTGCTCACCTTTAGGGCTGCCATGATTAGTCGACGACTAATCGATTATTAAAATAATCGATGACTAATTTAATAATCGATTAATCGTTTTCTTTTTTGTTGTTGTTCTTTACTTTGTTTTTCTCTCCAAACTGCTTTGACACATCTGCCTTTCTGTCCTTGACACACATGCACAGTAGTGGTAACTGGGGTAGGC
>NW_013952577.1:988734-1002561 GCF_001266775.1 Austrofundulus limnaeus | reverse complement strand
ACCTGGCGGGTACCAGAAGCTAAAAACAAGTGTCAATGACAACAGAAAAATAAGCTGATTAGAAGAGAAAATTTGGTCTTTTTTTTTTTTTCAAATGTACAACCCACATACTCCACTCTGCTGCTCATCCCACAAATGCATGTTCCTTACGAATGTGGCACCATTTAAAAAAGTGAAATGAACAAAGAAATCTACCAAACACAAATTTCCATCCATCCATCCATCCATTTTCTGTACACGCTTCTTCCTTTTCAGGGTCGCGTGGGTCACTGGTGCCCATATCCCACAAATTTCCTTACTTTCTTTTTTCAAAGTTTATGTACAAACATGACAGATCTGTTGGCGTGTGTTGGGAGTGACTCTCAGCTGCTGYCACATAAAGGGTTTAGCTCAACATTTGTCAAACTCATATTGAATTGGAATGGCTCCAAAAATGAATCAGTAATGGTTACTTTCTGAAAGTTCTATTAAAATCTGATAATTCATGGGAAATTTTGCTAACAGACATGGTTGATGCCAACAGTTTATGCAGTTTTAGGCTAAATACTGTAGAATGTGCAGCACTCAAAGTTTGTTAGGGATGATGTTCAGCTACCAGCATGTTTTATCTGARCCACTGAAATGTTGTTTGCTWAGGTTAATTAGCTGTGGCAGCCAACTTGAATCGACTCCAAACGTTAATGAKTAATAATTATTTGATTTACATCCAGTGATTATTGTCCGAGTTAAATAAACATCAACAGACTAGAATACAAAACGAGAAATTTATGCAAAGATTCCAGATGTTTCTGCAGAAAGTGGAAAGAGTCAGATGGTTTAAGTTAATTTGGTGACACTTGTCGGTGCTTAATTAAAAGGGAATAAAAAAATAACCTTTACATGAAGCAAAGAATTTAAAAAATATTATGCACAAGCTAATTTTGTCCTAACATGTAAACATACAAATATGAGATTGAAATAAATTCAGCTTCACCCTTTCTGAAACAAAAAGTGTCTTAAAATCATCAGAAAACTATTAAAGATGAGGAAACTAACGAATTTGCAAAAGAAAAAAAAAAGACAATTTACCTGAAGGAATTTATTATTTTTGTTCAATCTACAATGAGCTTAAAACTCAAACATGATCAAAGGCTATGACAAAAAAAAAAAGGTTAAAACAGGAGTAGGACGTTGACTTTACAGCTGCTTTCATCAACCTTCCTATTGCAAGTGAAACAGAGTRGAATAAAATGAAATGCTCATTCACATTAAATGTTACATTACGTCATCCTAAATCATTATACAATTAAAACCTGCCTACACTGTAACAGTTTGGTGATTTCACCCCCCATTTTTTTTTTTGGCAAAGTTGGTATCGCACACACCCCATTACTAGGAGGCAAGACAATTTCCATCCACTGACTAATTACATTATAACATTATGTTCAAGTAACAGGTATGGGTGTAAGAATTTGCTAAAATACTTTAAAATCAGATGTTAGAGCTGTGCRGAGATTGGAAGGATGCGTCGCAATGCAAAGGGTAAAAATCACGTTTACACTGATGAAAAGAAAAAAAAACTCCCTGATAGAGGCTGAAGTAAATATTCACATTCTGCTTGCTGAAGTAAATATGGACATGGTTGTAAGATTTTCCCCTTTGCCTGCCCAGACATCCTCTCACAGCAATTTAACAAAGTCCAGTTTAAAATATTCACCCAGACAGCATCCATGGTTGAGTCTGATACACACACACACTCACTCACACACACATTTTCTTGAAAGGCGCGTGGGTGTTAAGGATTTCATTTGATTTAATTTGTCTAATAAAATATAGAATTCATTAATAATACATGGGAGAGCTAAAATACATACTGAGTGGAAAAAAATAATAATTAAATGATACAAAGCATTTTTTGTTTTTGCGTAACACAGCTATAGGACCACAGAGTTGTCAGGTTTTGTCCCTGAGGAGGGACGGAGACAAAAGTCAAGGAGTCTTCAGATGACAGGAACTTTACCATGACGCTGTGTCATGGGTATATTTCAGCCCCGTTACCTGATCTCAGATCAGATCTTCATACTATCCACAACACCATTCTGTGTGGAATGGCCTCATCTCCTTTCACCAGCTTGCTTCCATTGATTTTCTCCACAAACGCTTAAAATTCCTTGTTGGTTCTGGCCATCAAGCAAAATTTATGAAAGCTAAAAACTCAATAAAAAAAAGATAAATAAACTGGGATTTTAAAATTCATAGTCTTCGTCTGCCATGTCAATGGCCCAAGCAAACTTCTCACGCTGGGTTTTGTTGTAGATCTTCTCGACAGGAATGCCCCACTTTTTACACCTACAGGACCAAACAATGTCAACAATTTTAAACCAAGAATGAAAATTTCACAGATACAACATGTTTATAACGTTTAAAGTTTCCATCTTACCAAGCCACAGAAATGCGCGGGTCCAGATAATTGAGTTTGGAAGTGCCAAGAGCAATCTGCTTGTTCTCTTCACGATCAGTCGCCTGGACCTCCAGCTTCATCAGCTGCTCCTCTATCCTCTGAACGGCCTTCCTCTTGCTCTCCACAGCTCTGGAAACATTAAAACGTTAGTATTCAGGATGACTACAACTAGAATTGTATTTCTCTAAAACACATCAATACACACTTTCTGGATTTTTCATCTCTGTGTACTTTGGCGTCAGCCTTGGCACTCTTCAAGTCTCTTCTGGCATCAGAAAGCTGGTCCTTTTTAGCATCAATCTAAAAATAAAAAGAAAAGAGTTTAAATACACGCCTAGCTCCGGGAGTTTTGTTTTTTATTTTAGGTAGCATTACAAAAATTATCTTCTTAATTCAAGGTGTTAAAGTACAAACACAGTCAGCCATTGTGTTGCGTTCACACTGAACGTGATTTGGACCAGCACTTTGAGGTCAGACTCATCAAGAGCCTCCTGTGCCGGTCTCTGTTTAAGCTCTCTGACACACGTCCACCACACACTTTGCATGTAAACCTGACGCTCTAAACGCAGCATTAAAGACACTCTCCACAATGATCCAGTCCATTTTATCAAATGTGAATTAGAAGAAAAAACAAACTTTACAGGTAAGGCTTTCTTTTATGGTACCCTTATTAACATGTAATTACAAGGTAATAAAACATTGTAATTAAATGTAATTACTACCTTATTACCATGTAAATATGATATAAAAGAAAAACTACTGTTAATAAAACTGCCTTTACTGGGTAACTACAATCAAATTACTATTCAATAGTAACTCAACACTATATTTATAACCAAAAGAATGCAACTAAATTTTGGGGTTAGTGGTTAATTGCAATAAACTATAACTTTAAAACTGTGCAAATTACCCACTACTTATTTACATAGTGTATTGTAATACATTTCACCAGGTAAGTGCTACATTACTGCAGACATTTAATTACATAGTAAAATTGTACCCTAATTACCACGTAATTACATAGTAATAAGGGTACCGTAAAAGAAAGCGTTACCACTTTACCTTGGTCTGCAGGTTCTGCATAGACTTCTCAAAGGTCTTGGGTGGAGCTCTCTGATGGTTACAGAGGATGGCCACTGCCCTGTTGGCCCGGTTGTAGGACAAGATCTTGGCTGGAATGTTTTCATCCGCTGGTGGGACCGAGGACAAACACATCAAATAAACAAAACTAAACTAAAATAATCACAGTTACAGTTTAGTTCATTCCTCGTTTTGGTTTGAAGCAGGTAACTTTGATACGTACCGGTTGTGAGCTCCTTCAGTTGTTGCTGCAGGGTGATCGAAGCATTGTACGTACGGAACACTTTAGCTGTAAGACCGTCCATCAGCTCCTGAAGATGTTTGTTCAGGATAGAAGTCTGGAAGAAKAAGAGAAATCCAATCATATGAAAGAGAGAGGGACACAGTCAAGGTGTATTAACATGCCAACTTGTATCAGTGAAACCCTTTGACTTACGTTGAGACGATCAAACAGGTCATCATCAGGTTCTTTGTTTTCCATGAACAGCTGAAGGTTCTTAAACACCTATAAAACAAATAAAGCTCATTTAACACAGTGTAAAACACTAACTCTCTCATGGCAGAAGCRTACTGGTCCTCACCCTTTTCTCCACAGGGACTCTGTTGTAGTAACGGATGGAGTCTTTACCCAGGAAGTCAAACTCCACCACGAACTCCTGACCTTCACTTTCTGGATASAGTTTGATGTGTTCGACTCTGAGCGAGCAGCAGCCCACAGTGTCTGCTGTTTCTCCTTCCTCCTTTTCATTGCCTGCTCTCAGAGCCAGCTGGTGGACACACAGTTGGTTTAATGAGGCCAGTACTTAAGCCCCTCCCTCACCCATAATATTCTCAATCCTCACCTTGTCAATGAAGTAGAGAGCCACAGCCCGCTGTCTGATCCTCATCTCCTTGGACTTCCAGTCCTCGCGATACTGCGCTCTGATCTTATCCACGCATTTCTTCAATCGACGAGCCGTTTCATACTTCTGCCAATCTTTCTCTCCCTGCAGGTAAAAAAATTTATAAAAATATAAAAAAGGTAACCTGAGACGAGTCCAGGTTTGTGTAAATCATAAACACAATCCAACTCWACTTATGGATTGATATTCTGACATAAAGTGCAGTACATTTCTGTTTTTTACCATTTCATTGAAACAAAAAGGGTTTTAAAATGTGATCACATGGAAAAACAAGTGTTGAGCCCTTCAGCACACCTTGATTCTGGAGCTGGGGTTCAGCATTATGTACTTGATGGAGCCTTGAATGTTTTCAGTCCATGACACCAGCCATGTCACTTTGTTGTCGTGACGAACTTCTTTCCATTTGTGGCCCTTTGGAGGCTCGGGGCACTTTGAGTCTCTAAATCGAACACACCCAAAAAGGTTTTGTATCATTTACAACACGCTTGTTTCATCAGATCATTTGACACTTGGGTCTGAAAACCTCTCAGCTCACTTGCTGCAGTTGATGATGATGTCTTCAGGCCTAATGCGACGTTTCAGCATTCCCATTTTTGGATGATCTCCTCGTCCACGAAACAGGCCAGGGGGCTCGATACGGAAGTTAGCAATACGTTCTTTGTGGTTGTCCATGAGGCAGAAACCATACTCCTGCAAGGTGCGCTCATTTTGTTCTTTTATTTTCTAGAAAAGTAGGGGGAAAAAAGGGAAATAGTTTTAGGGGTTTGATTTGATTAAGYACTTAAATACTTCTCAAAAGTATTTCATTTGGTGGTCCGTTAACTTCAAGTTATTCAGCAGATTCAGTGGACTTCCTGATTTATTCAGATAAAGTGACAAAAATGTGTGGAATYAGGAAAGACTTAATGGGTTTAAGGTGAAGCCTGTTGAAACACTCAGAGCTTAAGCACTAAAAGACATCACAACTCAGAAATCAGCTTTAGGCTGTGACTCAATGCAGCCCACGTAGACCACACCCTACGTGGGCTGCAGGCCACCAGTGTAGGCTACATAAAAGGCTGTGAAATGAGAGTCTATGGATGATGTAGGTTTATATCATCAGCCATGTAGGATACTATGTTTTTGGGGTTTTGTCGGCCACATGAGTAGGTGCCCATGAACTGGGACAGCCTACAGCGCACAGCAGTGACATAAGTGGCCAAAAATGTGCCCTACAYTGGCTGCAACTCCTGAGTTGAGGCACATCCTTAGACAGTTTCATCAGTCAAAGGTCTACAGAGTCTTAAAGCACKTTGACTAACCTGTTTCTCCTCTTTGGTCATGGCTTTTCTGGCTTCAGACTGTGCCTTGAAGTACTCRCTCATCTCACTGAAGTTGCACTTTTTCAGGTCGGTTATTTTTGATTTTTCCTCTGAAGTCATTTCCTAGATTCAGACACAAGTCAAATTTACATTGATAAAAAAAATCCCACCATTAAATGTGACCCATCATATCAAAATGAGGATTAAGTCAAATTTGGTCAAAATTACCTAATTACATTTTCAGATCCCTGGCTTTAAAAGCTACATTTTTAAAACCTGGRTCATTCTGATGTCATCAGTTTATCCAGAAATATGACCTAATTTATCTTGTTGGTTACGAGAATACATTACTGTTTGGTCTGAATTATAATTTTATGTAAATTTGAGCCTTTTTTAAGTCAATACAAAGAGGGAACCTCAAATAGTATTTATATATTAAGATTTCCCAGTTGGAAAGAAAAAAAAATCATTGCTAGCTCACAAAATCAGGTTTTTTGTTGCTACTGCTAAAAAAATGCTTCGAAAATTTCTTTTAGGATCATATTTCAAACAACTCATTTAAATGATGCGTTTTATAATAAGGCATCAATTCATTACATTTTGACAAAAATGCAATTTTTGCACACGTTTAAATCAAAACCATATATCTGCCTATTTCTCCACATTCAAACTTTTTGTTTTTTTCATTTAAACCTTTATTTATACAGGTAGTCTCATTGAGGTTCAGAATCTCATTTCCAAAAGAGACCTGTTTTAAATAAAAATTTACTACTTAATCCCCGTTTCGATGTTATGGGTCACAAATTAGAATTACCCAAGAGAATATTTCATCTCACCTTTCTCCAGTCTTTAAAGAAGTTTTTACGAAAGATGTCTTTTGTGGTGTATTCGTGATCCAACATTTTGGCAAAGAACGTGGCCACCTCTTCTGCTTCTGGGCTGAGCTTCATGGGCTTACCTGTGGTGTGCAGAAACAGTCTCATTCACAGCTGCACTCACTGGATTACAAATGAATTGAAARAGAAACGTCTTGTGTTCACTGCAGTCTTACCATCATAATAAAACTTTACGTTGCTAGGAAGAGGTTCATACGGTGGAGCAAATACTGGCCCTTTGTGTTCAAGAAATTTCCATTTAACACCATCTGTGTATCGCTCTTCTTCCCACCTGAGGTCAAAGATATTTGTTCGGGCTTTAATAAAACCATCTGAATGCGTCTTTTCTGTCCGCATACGGATAACAATGAAGGTATGACACAGCTAGCTGACATGAGCTCACCATTTCCACTTCTCCTCTGATTCTTGCTTTGCTTTCTTTTTCCCATCAGCTGCTTCTCCTTTTTTGCCTTTTGTTTTTTTGGGTTTAATGTCCTAAAATGAGGAAGAGAAAGTATTAATGTCCCCCTCTGAAGATGAGAAAGAAATAATAATCTGTAATAGTACTCAGGCGCTGCTTGAAGTATTYACCTCATCTTCCTGTTTCCTTTTCTTGGTTTTCTTATCATTTTCAATCTTTATCTTCTTTGGCTTGAATTCAGAGCTGAAATAAACACACCCAGTGTTATAAAGCCGACAGACCCAACGATTGTAACCCTACAAGGTGGAATCAAATCTAACGAGAACACCCACTTACTTATAGTCATCATCTCTCTCTCTCTTTAGAGACTTCTCATATTTAGGTGAGTGGTACAGGTCATCCTCTGGCTCAGACTTCACATGTGGGCTGCCAAAAATAAACAAAGTCAAAAGTCTTAACCTTCATTCAGAAACATTTGATAAATTTTTGATACAGAGCTTAAGATAAATGTAATGTCTTGACAAACCTGGCAAAGCCGTTCTCTTTTTCTTTTTTGACTTTACCGTCAAGGGACTTTATCTGAAATTAAAACAAAACTCTTAAATCAAAAAGACATGACCTAATTTGATAAACGAGGCTTTTACAGTTCTTAAACCAAAGTCAGTTTCAGTACACAACTTTGATGGTGAAACCTTTAAACTAAAACGTGAGCTGAGAAAATCAGTAAAAATATTGGTCATTTCAGACACTGCAGTATCTAAACGACCACTGTTAGTTTTGATGATTAYTTTTCTTCACGGCTGAACAAAATGCTCTTCAGACCAGTTTCATTTTCAGGTCCGACTGCATTTTCCTACATTTGAAGAAAACAGTAAACCATTTTTTTTGTGTATTTTACTTAAAAACAAGCACAACACTGAGGCTTTGTCAGAATAAAATGTAAAAATAAAATCCTCAACATAGCTCACACATCCTAAATATAATACACACAAAAGCACCATTTTACATACAAGTTGTTTACCTTTTCTTCTTTTCTCTTTTCTTTGTGCTTGTCCTTGAATTTGTCTGTGCTGCCATCTTTGTGCTTCATCTTTTCTTTGTCCTTGTGTTTTTTGTTAGCGAAGTCCTTGTAATCACTACATTTTGAGACATTAACTATTAGTTTAGGTTGTGTAACACAAAGTCTCGTCCTGATGTTAAAAACTGAGCAATTTGTTCTGTACCTGTTGCCATGCTTAGATTTCTCCCGTTCCTTATCCTTTTTGTGTTCCTTATGTTTGTGTTCCTTCTCTTTGTATTTGTCTTTATGCTTATGAGAGTCTACAAAAAGAAAAATAGGTCATCTTTACATGTAAACAACACAAAGTCAATTGCCACGTGAAAACAGAAGTGTAGCTTCACAAACAGCAAAGAAACATTGAGTTTATAAAACTTTGAGTGTTGCCCCACATTGTTTTAATGAAAACCAAGACTAAAAACTTACTTTTCAATAAGCATTAAGTGCAGCCACCCCCTCTTCTTTTAAACATACTTTAGGATATGAATTTCTTAGAAAAGGACAATCAGAAGCAAAACAACCAAAGATAAACATCAAGCCTGTATGTGCTGAAAAGCACAAAACCTAACTTGTCAAAACAGGCCATGTGCCAAACATCCAGTCTGTGAGACGACTGAGGACACTTAAGACACTTACGTTAACCTGAGATCAATTTTTACACTTCTGTCCATCATTTTCATTATGTGTAAAACTCTAAAGGTAACGCAAACAGACTGTACATGAACATGTGTAAAAGAAATTTGTACTTTGATGCAGTTTCTCCTTATACAGCAGCGCAGCACCCCCTACTGCCTGAATCAAGCAGTTTTATACAAAATTCATCAGACAAGCTGAAACATGCAACACTCCTGTCCAATGCGCAAAATTTGCAAGAAAATGTAACTTCCAATTTACACAGGATCTCAAACCACTTCCAGACAATATTTTAACAGTTTTAAAAAATGTGCTTGATGGTCTCTTAAAGTGTAACAGGTCAAAGCAAACAGATAAATATGAGGCTGAAAACTTTGATCAACGACCAATCAATTCTCAGAAAAGCAGATCAAAATACGGCAGATATTGGTTAGTATAAATTTAATTAAGCTGATTTCAATCTTAAGGCCCCTGTCACACAATGATGTTTAAGAGAACTTCAGGAATTTTTATTGTCTACATTACTAATAGTTATCAATCTGATCATTTTGTTAGYGTTACAGTATGTTCATGCCTAAAAGAGGATTCCAATAGACTTTTTAAATTCCWCCTTCAACACAGATTCCTTTAAGGTTTTTATAAGTTGTTTAAAATGCTACAGGGTGACAGGGTCTTTAGTGTTCAAACTTAAAAGACACCAGATTTCATTTATATGAATAATTACAATTGAAGTGTATGCTGGACTAACATTAAAATACTTTGTCCAGCATTTACACATCTCAAAGACCAGGAAACAAGCTCCAAAAGGACAAACTGTGTTTTTATTCGGCTTAATTAAAACTTCAAAAGTAACCCAATAATATCTTTATGGGACTGAACTATTTCAGATTAGGCGTTAACCGTGAATCACTACAAGAGCTATCAAGAAAACACTTTATCCAAATTAAAATTACATTTTTTGGTTATTAGTACACAAATTTGAATCGTATTTTACATTGTGGATACAAATAAAGTGTTTTTAAAATAACCATGTTTTTGACAGGTTTTCAACAAACTCCCCATGTCAAATTTCTGTACTTTTAATTTTGATATATCTTGATAATTTACTAACATTTCTGCTTTTAAAGTACAAACACTTTTGTAAAAGCAAAATACTCAAACACTGTTGACCTATATTAAGTTAATAATTATAAACACACACACAAAAAACAAACATAAGAACCCTTTGGGGAAAAATTAAATAAACATTTGTGCAGATTTAGCTACACTGCACTCTACTATGTAATTAGTGCAGATTAATCTTTTTTAATCATAAAACTGATTTAATAACTTTATATCTATTTTAATAATATCACTGGGTTCRATTTTGTTTTACAATTGAGCATGACGTATGGACTGTAAAACCTTCATGTCATTCAGAGTAAATTAGAAAACCTTTTATGTGTGTCTTGGGCTAACTTGCAAACTGTATGTGTGGAATATAGTACATATTTTGCACACACATATACATGTACATGTACATATACACACACAAGTGTGCACAAGTTGCGGCTTATTATCCAATCTAAACAACATGCCATCATATAGACTAGATGCAGACTGAAAGTTACATCTTGTCTTTAATGCACAACTTTGAGGATGCATGTGTCTGTGATTTTAAATCAGCTGCTAAAGTTCAACTTCATCACCCGCAGGTGMAACGTGAAAAACAGGCAATAATGTATTTTATCTGTGTCTGTGTGTTTGTTTTCCTACATGTCCAAAAAGCACCACCACCCCCAAATTTAAAAGAAACTTTTTTTTTCTTGTATCAAAACAAGAAACAGGGTAAATTTAGTTATTTCTATTACCTACTGTTTCATACTTAAAGGCTGGAAAAACACAAAAATCAGATTTCACACTTATTTACACTTTACAGCTGCATAACTCCACATTGTAACAACTGCCACATAAACAGTACAGTGTTATGAGTTGTTGGGATGTTTAAATTGCTCAGCTAATTTATTGAATGAGTTAAAACTATCCTCTCTTCCTTGAACAACTCTGCACATTTTGTAGCGATTAAAAGAAACATCTAAACGGCAGTAAAACAATAATCTTAAGTCACCGTTATAACAAGAAGCCTTATCATTTCTCCTCCCTAAAGCCATCTCCACCTCACAGCCCGGGTTCAGCTTGCAGCAGTCAGGCCGCTACACCGAAAAATAAAATGGCGCAGAGACTAAGTCCTCAACCCCCAAACCCTCACTTTCAGCTGGGAAATGCGCCATTAAAAGACAACTAACAAGAACTCCGATCGCCATAGATGGATAAAACACCTCGAGTTGTGTCCAATTATGGATTTAAATTGGCAAAATATGAAACGGAAATGCTTTTACAGGGGTTTGCTTTTGAACAATAGGCGCTTGTGAGAGAGACAGAGGACTTAGTCTCTGGACGCCATTTCTGTTCTCCACTAAAAACTAACAACGTTGCAGTGAAAACATAACATTTTGAGGAAAATGTCGGTTTTAATTTGTAATACGGGGTGATAACTTACCATTGACTCGAGAGCCACAGTCAATCTGGGAAGATAAAAAACACGAGTGTTAGATTTTGCACAAGGTTGGCTAGCTAGCCGGCTACCCAACTTTGAACTTGCTCAGTGGCGAGTTTGCTCTCCTGCTAGCTTAGCTAGCCTGCTTCGGAAGCCGCTAGGGCTAACACGGTTTGAGCTAATGAAGCGTTTCTTCCACTGTCTTTTTTATCTTTTATAGGTGGMAAACCGCTAACAAGGGAGCAATCGATTCAAACATCCTCACAAATATGTGACAAAACTTGTCAAGACGGTGCTAACAAAGAAATGACGTGGTTTACACACAGCCGGCTAACTGTGCTATCAGGTACTGTTAGCCGAGTTAGCCTGTCAAACCAACAAGGCACTCCATACAAGACATGGCATTACAAATGGACTATAATTTACCTGGTCCTCGTTGTGGGAATGRTCCCCACTCATTTCTTAAGCCTTGGTTGAATCTAAAAAATACAAATAAAAAAAGGTGAGTAACAAGTTAGTTACTACACACGAGCGCGTAGATGCAGGCAGGCAGAATGAAGAAAAGGAACCGTTGTGTAAGAGTTTAAGTGCCGATTGTACACCAGTGCGCATGCGTAGGAATTTAAATGGTTAAAAAGGCCTGTAAGCTCCTCCCCCTTACAAAACGTGTTGCGAGTGAGCTTCACATGTGTCAGAACACACCAGGTTCTGAACTGGATGTTCCTACAAACACATAAACACATAGTATCACGCTTAAATAAAAACAAAGACAAACATTAAACTCTATTATATCACATCTTGTCCTTTTTGATACGTCGTTTAATGACAGAAGGCTTTAAGGCCTCTAGTTTGACTCATTCAAAACAAATGACATATTATCAAAAGACATTTATAAAGGCTGATTTCTTGAAAAGAACTTTAAATTCAGTGAAACGTGGTGCTGTTTCAAAGCAGCATCAGCTCCTTACAGACCCCGTTTATCAGAAATGCTTGTTTTGCCCTCTTTCAGACATTAACTTAAAGTGTTACTCTGACATTTTTGAACTAAAAATCAGTTATATTGTTATATTTCAGAAACATTACATGTAATATTGTGGTTATTGTCAGTTAGAAAAGTAAACAAACTCATCAACTGTAAAACTTGGTTAATTACATGAAACAGTACTCGAATTGGCTTTTCTTCAGTTTAATTCTACAATTGCTGTAAACAACTGCATCAATACATTATCCATTCTTGTCTGATCAATACCAACATAGAATTATAACAGCATTGACTTTAAATTACCATGATATGAAGACAAGCTGACAGAGAGGAACAACTCTGCAGAGGTATGTTGTTGTTAGTTAATTCTCAGTGGTGACCTTATAAGCGTCTTTGCAAAAAAAAAAAAAAAAGGAAAAAGTTGATCACGTCTTTATTGTAAAATAACACGTTTCAAAACAATAGAAGTTAAATTTTGTTTGGATTGTTTTTATTTGATCATATGATTTATTTTGTTTGGATTTGTTGAGCTCGTTGAGAGGAAAGTATTGTAAAATTATCTGTCAGTATCCGTCTCAGGTACGGCTTCAGAGAATATTAAAAATATATACATGGTATAAACAGTGAGTCTTTCCATRCCAAAGTTTAGGATATATACGTAACATATTCATTACTTAGTGTGAATGTCACTTTATTGGGTCATGAGTGCTGGAAATGTATGCATTTGACAGCTCTCTACACTCTGCTTTTATTTTTTATTCATAGCTTTGTATTGTTTCCTTTCTCCCCAACATGAGGCATCCTTGTTCATCCGTAGGTTTCCTGTGACTTCACAACACTGGCCTCCCTAAGTTGAGGGGTTCATTAAATCAAAAAAGCAGATCTAGGATGTTAAGATCTTCTTGAATCATTGGCGGATCTAGGATTTTTCTGAGTAAGGGACCATCAAGGGGCCACAATAATCATAGAGGGGCCAAATATTTGTTAAACATCCTTGCACATAAATCCTAAATTTTTGTAAGCTGTATAAAATTAACCAGTCACATATGATCCAACAATTGTATCGTAATGTAATGTTATTAAAAAAGCTTTAATTCGCCATATCAGTGTTACATACATTTTTACTGTACATGGAAAAAAATATTCTCAAAGCATGAGAGAAAATGAAGCCATTATTTGCTAACCGAAAGATATTTTTTTGTAGGGCTGTCAAATTATTAATACTTTAAATCTGATTAATCCCAAAGTACCTGTGAATTAATCGTGATTAATCTTAAATTTAATATACTTATATTTCTATTGCATATTGATAAAATAAATTACTTGAGTTATTGATTAGTTTTTAATGTTTTTATTTAGAAAAAAAATTGATGTTTAGACATGACTTTTTGAATATAAAACAGGACCTAAAAAATGCTCCAAACATAAATTTGAGTCGGTTAAATTTTGTGCAGAATAATGGTTAATTCAAGAATTCAAGGATTTTCATTCAAATGAGTACTACACGAGGGATGAAAGATAGAATCTAAGGTCACAGTTGTCAGCAAAATATAAATAAATAAAATAAAATAAAATAAAATAAGCCATAAGAAAACAAAAA
>NW_013952577.1:977897-987848 GCF_001266775.1 Austrofundulus limnaeus | reverse complement strand
GAGCAGTTTTGGAATCTGCTCACTTTTTATTTGCAAGGTGGGGCATCTAACTGAGCATGTACAGAGTGAGTGTCATCACACTAGTTTCTTTCTGTTTGGAGAAAAATGACGTGTTGCAACTGTCCTTTGTTGCTTTTGTCCCTGGTTTCCCCTACTTTTTTTCTTTTTTTCTACCTGGATTACTGAGATGCATCAGGATATTTTATGTAGATATTATTGCTCGCTTAATTAAATATAAGTATTGCTACTCCAGAACTTAAAAGCTTCAAGTTATTGTGGATAAATGTTTATCTTTGGGAATTGAACATGAGGTTCTGCAGTTCCCCCTCTTCTCCACTGGATACAGCTGAAACATTTCGAGTTGATTCGAGTTTGAATCGTAGCGTTTTCACTCACAAGCGTTTTATTTCACTTAAAACATGCAAAGTAAATTCCCTGTATAGATGTACAAATGTAATATAGCTCATATTATCCCTTTTTGTGAAGAGATTTTTGCTGTTTTTGTTGTCTGAGTKTYTTTGTTGTCCTATTGGACTACAATGTATCACGTGACCCGGAAGACAGTGCGTTAGCGTGTATCTGTAAACATTAGTTTAAATTTAAAGCCAGAAAACGATCAATCAACCTGTAKTTTTACATCGTTACGGTTCGAAGTAAAATAGAAAAATGAAAAGTTAACTCACAAAATATAAAATTTAATTTCTGAACCGTGAGTCAGAACGTCAGTGAGGAGGATGACATGGTTTCTTCTGACAGCTGTGTGGTATCGCTTCTCGGCCTTTTGGCTAAGATCAAGTGTAGTATCTGTTCTTATCAGTTTAATATCTGATACGTCCCCTACCCGGGGACCATATATTAAATTGATTTCTGGAACAGGGAGATGGAATAGGGGCTTGCTCCGTCCACTCCACGCATCGACCTGGTATTGCAGTACCTCCAGGACCGGTGCACCTCCCCTTATCTGTAAATAAAAAGTAATATCCAACAAACGTTGGGTCATTACTATTAACATGCAGACAACTTATCAAACTGAAAAATGGATGCTAGGGGGGTTGCATAGGGAGTATGTTATGTTACGCAGATATTATATAACTGCAGCTACGTAGCATCAATGTCAACTTTACAAACTTGTGGTGATACATCCTATTTTGGTAACCGGATATTTCAAAATAAATGTCTGATTTAATTCTTTCATAAAAAAACAAACTTACGTGCAAACGCGAAACAATATTGCGAGGCAATGCAAAAGGTAAAYAATGTTTTCTCACAGGCTTTGGATTAGTAGAAACTCCTGTTTTCAAGTCTTGTTTAATGTCAGTGAATGTATCAAAAAGAAAAAATAAGTAGGTCCTCTGGATGGGTTCTTCTTTAGTGAAACGTTTCGTCTCTCCTCCAAGAGACTTCTTCAGTCTGATGAGTTTCAGGTGAACTCAGCCTCATAAACACTGCCTCCACATGGTGGACAAACAGGTTAGTCAYATGCAAAAGAGAAGTCTCTTGGCAACAACCCTCCCCATTCCTTTTAAGGTTCTTGTTTCACATAGGAAAATACTTTTTAGTTTTGTATGGGGTGGACATCAAGAAAGATTAAGAAGAGAGATTTTGTATAGATCATTAGAAAATGGAAGACGGGCAGTACCTTGTATTGGAGAGAAATTTAAAGCTAAGTTTGTAACACCTATCTAGATAGTTCATCAGAAATTATGTGGGCTCTTTATGCCAGATTTTGGGTTGAACATAGAATATTGAAAACGTGGAACCATCGAATTAATTTAAATACCCCCTTTTTAGAAAAATGTCCTTCAGATTATGAAACAGTGATTCAAACTTTGAACTCTGGATTGCATCAAATATCTCTTGGACAATTAACTCGTTTGAAGGTAGAGGGAATGTTATTATCTTCAAATGACACCAGTGGGGAAACTTGTTGGGAGATTTAACTAAGAGGGTTTGGCGTAATGTAAATGATAGAATGCTTTTTAATGGACATARAGGTTTAGCATGGCAAATTGTACATGATTGTCTACCTACTAGAGATTTTCTTAAGAAGGGAAACTAAACAAGGMGCTCTCAGTGTCCAAGAAAATACTGTGGAGGTGACGAGTCTGTACAACACTTATTTTGGAAGTGCCCTTTTACTCAGAAGGTGTGGGATTCYGTTTCTCCCGGCTGAATGAGTTTACAACTGTTCAGTTAACATATGAAACTGTGATTTATGGACCATTAAAAGAAAATTTGTCTCAGAATGAACATCGCTGGTGGGTCTTAGTCAATTGTACTAAAGATAGGTTATGGAAAGCAATGAATTTATTAGTTTTTAAAAGGTATGAAATGCCAGTAAGAACTGTTGTCAAAAGCATTGTAACATTGGTAAACGATTATATGTTAAAAGATACTGACTGTAAAAATTATGAGGCGAAAGTTAGATTGTGGAGAATGCCAACACTTTTTGATTAGTTGGAAATATTTGTCTCTTTTTTATGTTTTTTTTTATTTTTATTAAACATTAACATTAGCACATATTAAGGATGTCGACTGTGGAGGTTGTGAAGTGTAAATTGGATTGTGGACAATGCAAAATTTCTTGTGATTGTAAGCACCTGTCCTTGACTTTTATGTATGGATATACAAACGTTTTTATTGTTTTTGTGTTTATTTGTTAAATTGTTGTTTTATAATTTGTAAAAAAAAGAAAACACTGATAAGAACCAATAAATATCTTGAAAATTTGAAAAAAAAAAATGGTTCAGCCATGGTGAGGCTCAGCCATTGCACTCCGGTTGTGCTGACCTATGCGAATTCCCCAAATGTGGGAATCTCGACCGCATAATTTCTGGTAGTGGGGGGCTGCGTTCGTGCTCTCCCCTGATCACGTGTCAAAAGTAATCGATGAACAGGATCTAGAAGTTTAGTGTCAATTTCTAGTCCACATTGTGGACCGTGGGAACCTGGCATTGATCCCCATGAGGCTACTTTCTTTAGAAAAAATTGTCCCCACATTGTAGGACCCCCCCCCCACACACACACACATCAGTGTCTTTGTGGGGACCTTCCATTGACTTCCATTCATTTTTTGGTAATTGTATAGCCTAACCCTGACCATTTGCCCTAAAGCTAACCTAAACTCAATTCACACCTTGGTCCTAAACCCAACCCCCTCACCCAAAATCAGCTTCCAAAGTCATGGGGACCGGGCTTTGATCCCTACAAGGAGCATTCGGTTCCCACGAGGCTGAATTTTCCTGAAAAACTGTACCCACCAAGTAGCAAAAATAAGGGCACACGCCTACACACACAAACTTGTTTTTATAACCTTGTGGGGCCCGTCCATTGACTTCCATTCATTTTTTGGTAATATTACTTCCTAACCCTGACCACAAACCCAAAGGCTAACCTCACAGGTACCTTCCTGACCCTAAAACTAACCTAAACTCAATTCACACCTTGGTCCTAAACCCAACCCCCACACCCAAAATCAGCCTCTGAAGTTGTGGGGCCCAAAGGAGCACCCGGACCCCACGAGGCTGCGTTTTCCTTAAAACCCCTAGAATTAAAGTACTTGCTGATGTGTAATTATTGGTTTCAGTTGAAGTGTTTTACACTTTAATCAGCTAATGTATTCACAAAAGTGAAAAAAAAACAACCTAAAATTAAAAATGTCTCAAGAAGAACAAAAGCATMAACGTTTTACCTCAGGATGAGAGAGGATGAGTGAACTGCATCCTAAAGTTAACATAAAGTATCATGAAGACATGTGTTTACATGTTTTATTGCACTTAACTTTAGTTTACCAAAATGGTTAGAAGAAATAATTAGTGCAACAAGTGTAAGCAATTAAAGGTAAAAAACAAACAAACAAAAAAACAAAAGGACTATTAAAAGTAGTTTAGTATTATATTTTCCTTGTGCTGAAATTCTCTCCATTGCAAACCCAGATTTCTAAACATAACTTTATATTTTCCTACTCTGGAGTTCCAGGCGTCCATTTCAGTTCCTGCTGTCTGGATGCATTAAAGTGCATAAAAGTAGATAAACCCGAGATGTAAAGTTGTCAAAAGGCACTGTTATGGAACACAGCGTCCTTGTCCTCAAACACGTTTAGTGTTCTCCGTTGTTTGGCTTTGAAAAAGTGACACGGCTGGCATGTGGTACAAAAACATGTAGGAGTCACACAGCAGCCTCTGAACCAGCTCCGGAGCCTGAAGAGGATTAGCCCGGGACAACTCCTCCTCTGGCTGACACAGGAAGTCACCGACCTCAGGGCAAGCTTGGACCTCAGGAATGTTRTAACCGTTCTGATCGTCACCTGAAGAAAGAGCGAGCGACCTTAAGATTRGAGATCAGCTCAGAAACTGAGATAAAGGCCAGCTGTAAGACGTCAGAGCTGCTCTCAAGCGGGCCTTTATCTATCACTGTCAAGGCTGCACTTACAAAAATAAAAAAACATATCAAAATTTGCAAGCAACTTGAGGATCTAAAACAAATAAAACAAACATCAGAATAAATTCWATTCTGAGGTAATTTATTACCAAACAGCTGAAATCTCTTACCAAATCTGTCTGCCATGCAGTCAAAAAAGAACCAGGAGTGTGGATCAGGACCATATTTGACAAAGGACACATAGTGGCTGGTTTTAATGCAGAGCACAGCAAACAGCTGGACTGTGTGTCTGGGAACAGGACTATCAGCAGCTACACCTGCTGGGACTACGAGTGCACTGGGTGAGTGGCTGCGCCGGGATGGGTTGGCGTGCACCTAAAAGGAAAATACAAACATAAATGATACACTGCAGGATTATTTCATGAACTAATCCACCTCTAACATGGTTCAAAATGTCCACCTGTGTGTTACAGGTACTGCAGAACTGTTTGATTCTTCCTGGTTGCAGTTTGGAGTCTGGTAAACACTGAAGACATTCAAACTCTGCCAAACATCCACAGATGAAGCATTCCCTGGGAGCTGATGAGGAATAAAAGGAGGTGATCAGTGAACGTTTTTTTTTTAGCTTTTTTATTTCCTAGACTCATCAGTGTGTAGTGTCAGCTGCTCACAGTTGTACAGCAGATCTGTAACGTCCAGCTCAGTGGAGGGAATAATGTAAGAAAACATCTTGTACTTGTTTCCACACCTGGGCATCTGAATGATTAAACAGGAGGGCATCTGTGGCACAACAAAAAGACTATCGATTCAACATTCACAGAAAGCCTAAGCTGAGATTATTTTACTGGTTAAAGGACCCACGGTTTCGAATTTGAGGCCGCCCGACAGACAGGACGTGTCGAGCAGCTGCTGGACGGTGGGCGTCTGTCGGATTTGTGTTTTTTCCAGGAAGATTTGGAGGGTGTACGCTCCCTGAGAGGTTCCTCCTTCTGATCTAAGGTGACACAGATATCCAGTCACTCAGGTGCACAGGTAAAACCAGGGTAAGATATTTAACCCGGGGTGGGTTAGGAGCATACCTGAGCTTCAGCAGAGGCTCGATGCAGAGCACCTTCTGAAAGAGGACTGTGATAAACTCCTCAGGGTCTGTTTTGGCACACAGATCCACAGTGAGCTTCAGCCGTTTTAGTTACAATGACCTCGTTACGTCTTAGAATATATAGATTTATACCTTTTTCATGTGTGCTGAAGGTTTCACAGCCAAGTTGTTTGCGAAAATTCATCACACTCTCCGCTGGCACAAAGCCCTGCCTGCAGCAAAGCCTCATCTGTAAACTCCCATAGATTTATCAAGCCTTTTGTTTTAGAAACCAGATGAGCTGTGTTTATACCTGCGTAAACGGTTGATGATCGCTCTCAGAGTGCAGGTGATGGGCTGCTCCTGGTCTGCAGGCTTGTGGCAGATGGCATCCACAGTCACAGATGAACTGAACAGGCTGAGAAGAACAGAAACAATGCCTTATCAGCCCYGGTGCATTTATCTGGGTCGCACACGATCTACGATGAATACAATTCCTTTCAACAATGGGAGATGAAAGTGATTCTCTAGTAATATTACGTCAAATGCCCCACAGGGAGAGTGAACTGGTTTTACCTGAAGAGTGTAGAATCCAGGTAGCATGAATTATTGTGACCCTGTATTCCCTTCATTTTCCCCACAAACAACGACAACGCCGTGGATTCGGGAACAGGGGGTGCATCCTCCCTCAGGTTCTCAAAGGGTGGAACTGAGGTGAGCAAATAAAAGCAAACAAATCCCCAACAATAAATCACAATTCAGCCGTTTCGCAGATATCAGATCTACGATCGGTCTACCATTTCTGCTTCTGACAGAAAGATCGGACCAGTTCAGAAACAGCTGACAGACGCTGGGATGCCAGAAACAGGGATTAGAACCTCACAACAAAGGTTTTGTGTAAACACCTTATAAAAGTTGCACTCTGATCAATCATTCAGATTCAGGACTTCCTAAATGTGATATTGGGGCAGAGCTTTTTGGAGTAAAACAGAGTTTCATGTTGCAAACTCCAAGAGCTGGTAAATGTGTGAAAATTAAGTCAGCATTCAACTAATATTTTCCTTTTTTAAATTTTCTGCACCCCCAATCGGTCTACTTCTGTACACTTAAAGGCACAGTGTGTAGGATTTGTTGTTTTCGGCGACATCTAGTGGTTGAGTGGTTGAATCATCCTCCCTGGTCCTCCCCCCACCCCCACCCCCCGCTTCCAAACACAAAGGAGTTGCTACGGTGTCYCTCAGGTGTCAAAAACCTTTGATAATTCCAACCGCGATGTCTACCAGCAGCTTCAGGGCTAGTGATGTTTCAAGTGGTAAGATTATGAGCTTTAATAAGTAAAATTATCCCAGCTACAATGACAGACAACAAATATTACATTTATAGTATTACAACTAAAACCGTTTTTGACGCCGCCACCGCAGTTTGTCCTTCATGAGCCTTCRTAGACAAGATGGCGGTGCAAGATGGTGGCTGCCTGTAGCGGTGACCCGCAACCAAGGAGATATAAACAGCTTTTTATAAGGTAAAAATAATAAAACAAGGTCTTTGTCTGCAATGATTAGACATGTTTTTATTATTGTCATTAGTGATTATCTCAATTTTGGCTAAAAGACTTGACAAAATCCTACACACTGTGCCTTTAAACAGGGCAGATGGAGCAGTGGTTAGAACTGTTGCCTCACAGGTTCATGTTCTCTCTGTGCATGTGTGAGTTTTCTCCATGTACTCCAGTTTCCTCCCACAGACACAAAGCATGCATGTCAGGTCCACTGACAACTCTAAACTGTCTCTGGGTGTCCCTGTGATGGACTGCCTCTGACACAGGGACTGCTGCAGAGAGACACCAGATCCTCTGCAACCCTGAAAATCTGCTCAAGTGGGTGAATTTATCAAAATTTTGAGGTAACTATACTTACTACAAAAAGTAAGGAAACTTGTGTTTGGTAGATTATTTCTCTGTTGCGATAATGCTTCTTGGTAATAAATCTTATGCCGGACACCTGATTGGCAGCACTTGGGGGTACCAGAAGCTACAGCAAAAGAAGCTGTTTGACAGAGTTTTGGCAAATCTTTCCTGAGAACAACCCACATACTCAGCTCTACTGCTCATCCCACAAATACATGTTCCTCACAAATGTGGCACCAACAGTATAAGATTTATTGCCAAGAATTGCTACAACAAAGAAATAATCTACCATAAAGGTATTTCCTTACTTTTTGTGCTGTTTAGACTGATGCTATGATTTTTTGATTGTTTTTTTTCACTGTATTTAACTTTATTTACAGACATTTTGCCAAAGAAATACATTAGGATCTCTGCAGTTTCTCTTTAAACTGCTTCAGAAAAAATGCACTATTTTCTTAAACCCTTAGCTACCCTACTGGTAATTTTAGCTTCTAGTTAGGCTTTTGTTACCTTTAGCATCTAGCTAGCCCTTTTATACTTTCAGATACCCTTCAGATTTTAGCTAATGGTTTGCTCAGTTTGGCTTTTATCCATGATTTTGTCTCTTTTCACTCCAACAATTTTTATGTTTTTCAGCTAATTTCAGCAGTGATCACTCAGCAGTTACTGTGTTTATGACTGTTGAGTGATCAGTAGGTAACATCAGCTTTAATAAAATGATGTAAAGTTTTGTAGACTGTTGTAAATAAGTGTAATGTGAGAGTTCAGAAAACAGAGGGAAAATGTCTGACCTGGAGGTGTTTCGGCGGCTCTGAGGGGACTTGGCGTGGAGCAGCTGACAAACCTGCTGTCAGGGCTGCACTTCCTGACGGGGACGAACAAAGCCCTCTTTTCCTTGCAGGTGAAAAACCTCTGATCTCCGTACTTCCCATCAGAGCAGCCTCTCACGTCGAAGTCCTGAAACCACGAGAYGCAAAAACTCAGCCTGACCTCCCGAATCGCCACGAATGCATCAAAACGTCGGGTCACTCACCAGTTCCACCCCCGCCCATTCACCCGCCTTCCCCTCTGGGACCCCCAACCAGCGGATGACCCCGTACACTCTGACCCCCGTGTTGGAGAGGACCTCCACCATGGAGCCCACCTCCAGAGGCACGTGAGCCGAGCTCAGCTGCTGGTTCTGAACCTCGCTCGGCCCCGTTCGCTCCTCTGGGGCTTGCTGCGCACTTCTTCCAATGCTGGGCATGGAGTTGATGCGTGACACGGTTTTCCTACCTGTACCTGCAGACACACACGCAGGGTGTTAGAAACTCATGCAACATTGTTTTGTTTTTTTCATCTTACGCAACTCAGACAGACCGACTTCAAGCCAGCGTGACGCATAAAAGAGGCACGCAGATGAAGTGGAGTTGTGTGCTAAAATATGAGAATATGTGATGACTCAAAAGTTRCACATTCCTGAGCAACAAGACCGGTCTTTCCAGTCSGTGATWTTACTGCACCACCTCTGGAGCCACGAGTGTTTAAACTTAAAAATGTCTGTAKTTAATTTGCTGTTTCCTGTGTTAAATTTGATGAAACAAATCAGAAGTTTCTGCACTATGTGTTAAAGCAGATGAGCTTCACGTACTTGCATATTTACCRTCTCTCCACTGCAGTCCGAGCGGGACGGAGTACGACGGAACCACCTGGACGATGTCTGCTGCGCTGAAAATGGGCAGAGGAGCAGCAGGCTTCACTGACAGGAAGGTGTCGGTGTCCTACGACAAACAAAACAAGAAAAACAACCAATAAAGTGCCAACAGCATCTCCTGTGTAGATCTGCAGAGCAAACATCTGTGCAAGCTTCGTCCAAATGTCACCTGGAGGTTTTTATCACACTGATCATTTTGTTAAAAGACCAACAGATCCTTGGAGATTAAGCTCTGTTGTGAGGAAGGTTTCACCAGCATGCGTCTGCAGTTCTTCCACTGCTGTAAACTTTGTGCATTAACAAAGACACATCTGGATAAAAACTACACAGCTCACCACAAATTCCAGCTCAAAGCCAAGCATGTGCAGATCCTCTTTGCTCTCCTTCCTCCCAATCTGCATCAGGTTCTTCACCAGTCCGGGGACGTGTCCCTTCTTGTGCCGGACCACCACCAGGTCGTCCTGAGACAGCTCGCAGACGGCCGAGAAGAGCTGCGGGTTGCACAGCACCTCCAGGCGTCGGCTGGTGCTGGAGATGAAGAGCAGCAGCTGGGCCTGGTGGCGGCTCAGAGGGTAAATGTCCTCCTTCCTCACCGGGCCTCCGTTTTTGGGGCTGCCYGCGTTGGTGCCACATCCGTACAGGAGCCCCATCACCTCTCCGGAGGGCGTCTCYGCCTCCACGCGACCGATGCAGCCTCTGCAAAAACCCTTCCTGGACTTGCCACGGATCACGATGAAAAACGTCTCGCTCGGGGCGGGTTTAGGCTCCATCGTGACCCTTTCTGACCGCGGCCGTTTTGAGGATTGTTGACGATGGAGGAGTGTTTTATGAAAACAGTGAACCTGGGAAAACAGATGCATTTACTTTCTACACATTTGATTTTTTTTTTTTTTT